>NW_027473666.1:0-181996 GCF_050947335.1 Megachile rotundata
GAAGTGAGTATAGTCATTGTCGTTCGATCGATCATATAAGCATAATATGGCTAATGATATGAGTTAGATTGATAATAATAAGAGTAATGAGTATACTAATTGTAGTTCTATCGATCATATCTGCATAATATGGTTAATAATATGAGTTAGATTGATAACAGTGAGCGTAATAAGTATAGTAATTGTCGTTCTGTCGATCACATAAGCATAATATGGCTAATAATCTGAGTTAGATTGATAACAATAAGAGTAATAAGTGTAGTAAATGGCGTGCTATCGATCATATCTGCATAATATGGTTAATAATATGAGTTAGATTCATAATAATAAGAGTAATAAGTATAGTAATTGTCGTTCTATCGATCATATTTGCATAATATGGCTTATAATATGAGTTAGGCTGATAATAATAAGAGTAATGAGTATAGTAATTGTCGTTCTATCGATCATATTTGCATAATGTGGTTAATAATATGAGTTAGATTGATAACAGTGAGTGTAATAAGTATAGTAATTGTCTTTCTATCGATCATATAAGCATAATATGGCTAATAATATGAGTTAGATTGATAACAATAAGAGAAATGAATATAGTAATTGTCGTTCTATCGATCATATAAGCATAATATGGCTAATAATATGAGTTAGATTGATAATAATAAGAGTAAGGAGTATACTAATTGTAGTTCTATCGATCATGTCTGCATAATATGGTTAATAATATGAGTTAGATTGATAACAATAAGAGTAATAAGTATAGTAAATGTCGCGCTATCGATCATATCTGCATAATATGGTTAATAATATGAGTTAGATTGATAATAGTGAGTGTAATAAGTATAGTAATTGTCGTTCTATCGATCATATAAGCATAATATGGCTAATAATATGAGTTAAATTGATAATAATAAAAGTAAGGAGTATACTAATTGTAGTTCTATCGATCATGTCTGCATAATATGGTTAATAATATGAGTTAGATTGACAACAATAAGAGTAATAAGTATAGTAAATGTCGTGCTATCGATCATATCTGCATAATATGGTTAATAATATGAGTTAGATTGATAATAGTGAGTGTAATAAGTATAGTAATTGTCGTTCTATCGATCATATTAGCATAATATGGCTAATAATATGAGTTAGGCTGATAATAATGAGAGTAATAAGTATAGTAATTGTCGTTCTGTCGATCATATAAGCATAATATGGCTAATAATATGAATTAGATTAATAATAATAAGAGAAATGTATACAGTAATTGTCGTTCTATCGATCATATTAGCATAATATGGTTAATAATATGAGCTAGATTGATAATAATAAGAGCAATGAGTATAGTAATTGTCGTTCTATCGTTCATATAAGCATAATATGGCTAATAATATGAGTTAGGCTGATGATAATAGGAGTAATGAGTATAGTAATTGTCGTTCTATCGATCGTATTTGCATAATATGGTTAATAATATGAGTTAGATTGATAACAGTGAGTGTAATAAGTATAGTAATTGTCGTTCTGTCGATCATATAAGCATAATATAGCTAATAATATGAGTTAGATTGATAATAATAAGAGAAGTGAGTATAGCCATTGTCGTTCGATCGATCATATAAGCATAATATGGCTAATGATATGAGTTAGATTGATAATAATAAGAGTAATAGGTATAGTAATTATCGTTCTACCGATCATATAAGCATAATATGGCTAATAATATGAGTTAGATTGATAATAATAAGAGTAATAAGTGTAGTAATTGTCATGCTATCGATCATATCCGCATAATATGGTTAATAATATGAGTTAGATTGATAATAGTGAGTGTAATAGGTATAGTAATTGTCGTTCTATCGATCATATTAGTATAATATGGTTAATAATATGAGTTAGATTGATAATAATAAGAGAAGTGAGTATAGTCATTGTCGTTCGATCGATCATATAAGCATAATATGGCTAATGATATGAGTTAGATTGATAATAATAAGAGTAATGAGTATACTAATTGTAGTTCTATCGATCATATCTGCATAATATGGTTAATAATATGAGTTAGATTGATAACAGTGAGCGTAATAAGTATAGTAATTGTCGTTCTGTCGATCACATAAGCATAATATGGCTAATAATCTGAGTTAGATTGATAACAATAAGAGTAATAAGTGTAGTAAATGGCGTGCTATCGATCATATCTGCATAATATGGTTAATAATATGAGTTAGATTCATAATAATAAGAGTAATAAGTATAGTAATTGTCCTTCTATCGATCACATAAGCATAATATGGCTAATAATATGAGTTAGATTGATAATAATGAGAGTAATAAGTATAGTAATTGTCGTTCTATTGATCATATAAGCATAATATGGCTAATAATATGAGTTAGATTGATAATAATAAGAGAAATGAGTATAGAAATTGTCTTTCTATCGATCATATCTGCATAATATGGTTAATAATATGAGTTAGATTGATAATAGTGAGTGTAATAAGTATAGTAATTGTCGTTCTATCGATCATATTTGCATAATATGGCTTATAATATGAGTTAGATTGATAATAATAAGAGAAGTGAGTATAGCCATTGTCGTTCGATCGATCATATAAGCATAATATGGCTAATGATATGAGTTAGATTGATAATAATAAGAGTAATAGGTATAGTAATTATCGTTCTACCGATCATATAAGCATAATATGGCTAATAATATGAGTTAGATTGATAATAATAAGAGAAATGAATATAGTAATTGTCGTTCTATCGATCATATAAGCATAATATGGCTAATAATATGAATTAGATTGATAATAATAAGAGTAAGGAGTATACTAATTGTAGTTCTATCGATCATATCTGCATAATATGGTTAATAATATGAGATAGATTGATAATAATAAGAGTAATAAGTGTAGTAATTGTCATGCTATCGATCATATCCGCATAATATGGTTAATAATATGAGTTAGATTGATAATAGTGAGTGTAATAGGTATAGTAATTGTCGTTCTATCGATCATATTAGTATAATATGGTTAATAATATGAGTTAGATTGATAATAATAAGAGAAGTGAGTATAGTCATTGTCGTTCGATCGATCATATAAGCATAATATGGCTAATGATATGAGTTAGATTGATAATAATAAGAGTAATGAGTATACTAATTGTAGTTCTATCGATCATATCTGCATAATATGGTTAATAATATGAGTTAGATTGATAACAGTGAGCGTAATAAGTATAGTAATTGTCGTTCTGTCGATCACATAAGCATAATATGGCTAATAATCTGAGTTAGATTGATAACAATAAGAGTAATAAGTGTAGTAAATGGCGTGCTATCGATCATATCTGCATAATATGGTTAATAATATGAGTTAGATTCATAATAATAAGAGTAATAAGTATAGTAATTGTCGTTCTATCGATCATATTTGCATAATATGGCTTATAATATGAGTTAGGCTGATAATAATAAGAGTAATGAGTATAGTAATTGTCGTTCTATCGATCATATTTGCATAATGTGGTTAATAATATGAGTTAGATTGATAACAGTGAGTGTAATAAGTATAGTAATTGTCTTTCTATCGATCATATAAGCATAATATGGCTAATAATATGAGTTAGATTGATAACAATAAGAGAAATGAATATAGTAATTGTCGTTCTATCGATCATATAAGCATAATATGGCTAATAATATGAGTTAGATTGATAATAATAAGAGTAAGGAGTATACTAATTGTAGTTCTATCGATCATGTCTGCATAATATGGTTAATAATATGAGTTAGATTGATAACAATAAGAGTAATAAGTATAGTAAATGTCGCGCTATCGATCATATCTGCATAATATGGTTAATAATATGAGTTAGATTGATAATAGTGAGTGTAATAAGTATAGTAATTGTCGTTCTATCGATCATATAAGCATAATATGGCTAATAATATGAGTTAAATTGATAATAATAAAAGTAAGGAGTATACTAATTGTAGTTCTATCGATCATGTCTGCATAATATGGTTAATAATATGAGTTAGATTGACAACAATAAGAGTAATAAGTATAGTAAATGTCGTGCTATCGATCATATCTGCATAATATGGTTAATAATATGAGTTAGATTGATAATAGTGAGTGTAATAAGTATAGTAATTGTCGTTCTATCGATCATATTAGCATAATATGGCTAATAATATGAGTTAGGCTGATAATAATGAGAGTAATAAGTATAGTAATTGTCGTTCTGTCGATCATATAAGCATAATATGGCTAATAATATGAATTAGATTGATAATAATAAGAGAAATGTATACAGTAATTGTCGTTCTATCGATCATATTAGCATAATATGGTTAATAATATGAGCTAGATTGATAATAATAAGAGCAATGAGTATAGTAATTGTCGTTCTATCGTTCATATAAGCATAATATGGCTAATAATATGAGTTAGGCTGATGATAATAGGAGTAATGAGTATAGTAATTGTCGTTCTATCGATCGTATTTGCATAATATGGTTAATAATATGAGTTAGATTGATAACAGTGAGTGTAATAAGTATAGTAATTGTCGTTCTGTCGATCATATAAGCATAATATAGCTAATAATATGAGTTAGATCGATAATAATAAGAGTAATAAGTGTAGTAAATGTCATGCTATCGATCATATCCGCATAATATGGTCAATAATATGAGTTAGATTGATAATAGTGAGTGTAATAGGTATAGTAATTGTCGTTCTATCGATCATATTAGTATAATATGGTTAATAATATGAGTTAGATTGATAATAATAAGAGAAATGAGTATAGTCATTGTCGTTCGATCGATCATATAAGCATAATATGGCTAATAATATGAGTAAGATTGATAATAATAAGAGAAGTGAGTATAGTCATTGTCGTTCGATCGATCATATAAGCATAATATGGCTAATAATATGAGTAAGATTGATAATAATAAGAGAAGTGAGTATAGTCATTGTCGTTCTATCGATCATATAAGCATAATATGGCTAATAATATGAGTTAGATTGATAATAATAAGAGTAAGGAGTATACTAATTGTAGTTCTATCGATCATATCTGCATAATATGGTTAATAATATGAGTTACATTGATAACAGTGAGTGTAATAAGTATAGTAATTGTCGTTCTATCGATTCTATAAGCATAATATGGCTAATAATATGAGTTAGATTGATAATAATAAGAGAAGTGAGTATAGCCATTGTCGTTCGATCGATCATATAAGCATAATATGGCTAATGATATGAGTTAGATTGATAATAATAAGAGTAATAGGTATAGTAATTATCGTTCTACCGATCATATAAGCATAATATGGCTAATAATATGAGTTAGATTGATAATAATAAGAGAAATGAATATAGTAATTGTCGTTCTATCGATCATATAAGCATAATATGGCTAATAATATGAGTTAGATTGATAATAATAAGAGTAAGGACTATACTAATTGTAGTTCTATCGATCATATCTGCATAATATGGTTAATAATATGAGTTAGATTGATAATAATAAGAGTAATAAGTGTAGTAATTGTCATGCTATCGATCATATCCGCATAATATGGTTAATAATATGAGTTAGATTGATAATAGTGAGTGTAATAGGTATAGCAATTGTCGTTCTATCGATCATATTAGTATAATATGGTTAATAATATGAGTTAGATTGATAATAATAAGAGAAGTGAGTATAGTCATTGTCGTTCGATCGATCATATAAGCATAATATGGCTAATGATATGAGTTAGATTGATAATAATAAGAGTAATGAGTATACTAATTGTAGTTCTATCGATCATATCTGCATAATATGGTTAATAATATGAGTTAGATTGATAACAGTGAGCGTAATAAGTATAGTAATTGTCGTTCTATCGATCATATAAGCATAATATGGCTAATAATATGAGTTAGATTGATAATAGTGAGTGTAATAAGTATAGTAATTGTCGTTCTATCGATCATATAAGCATAATATGGCTAATAATATGAGTTAGATTGATAATAATAAGAGTAAGGAGTATACTAATTGTAGTTCTATCGATCATATCTGCATAATATTGTTAATAATATGAGTTAGATTGATAACAATAAGAGTAATAAGTACAATAAATGTCGTGCTATCCATCATATCTGCATAATATGGTTAATAATATGAGTTAGATTGATAATAGTGAGTGTAATGAGTACAGTAATTGTCGTTCTATCGATCATATAAGCATAATATGGGTAATAATATGAGTTAGATTGATAATAATAAGAGTAATGAGTATAGTAATTGCCGTCTATCGATCATATAAGCATAATATGGCTAATAATATGAGTTAGGCTGATAATAATGAGAGTATTATGTATAGTAATA
The DNA here is from genome assembly GCF_050947335.1 of Megachile rotundata. Classification (NCBI taxonomy): domain Eukaryota; kingdom Metazoa; phylum Arthropoda; class Insecta; order Hymenoptera; family Megachilidae; genus Megachile; species Megachile rotundata. The sequence goes on from NW_027473666.1 coordinate 6,409, forward strand.
GTCGTTCTGTCGATCATATAAGCATAATATGGCTAATAATATGAGTTAGATTGATAACAGTAAGGGAAATGAATATAGTAATTGTCGTTCTATCGATCATATAATCTTAATATGGCTAATAATATGAGTTAGATTGATAATAATAAGAGTAATGAGTATACTAATTGTAGTTCTATCGATCATATCTGCATAATATGGTTAATAATATGAGTTAGATTGATAATAATAAGAGTAATAAGTATAGTAAATGTAGTGCTATCGATCATATCTGCATAATATGGTTAATAATATGAGTTAGATTGATAATAATAAGAGTAATAAGTGTAGTAATTGTCATGCTATCGATCATATCCGCATAATATGGTTAATAATATGAGTTAGATTGATAATAGTGAGTGTAATAGGTATAGTATTTGTCGTTCTATCGATCATATTAGTATAATATGGTTAATAATATGAGTTAGATTGATAATAATAAGAGAAGTGAGTATAGCCATTGTCGTTCGATCGATCATATAAGCATAATATGGCTGATGATATGAGTTAGATTGATAATAATAAGAGTAATGAGTATACTAATTGTAGTTCTATCGATCATATTTGCATAATGTGGTTAATAATATGAGTTAGATTGATAACAGTGAGTGTAATAAGTATAGTAATTGTCTTTCTATCGATCATATAAGCATAATATGGCTAATAATATGAGTTAGATTGATAACAATAAGAGAAATGAATATAGTAATTGTCGTTCTATCGATCATATAAGCATAATATGGCTAATAATATGAGTTAGATTGATAATAATAAGAGTAAGGAGTATACTAATTGTAGTTCTATCGATCATGTCTGCATAATATGGTTAATAATATGAGTTAGATTGATAACAATAAGAGTAATAAGTATAGTAAATGTCGTGCTATCGATCATATCTGCATAATATGGTTAATAATATGAGTTAGATTGATAATAGTGAGTGTAATAAGTATAGTAATTGTCGTTCTATCGATCATATTAGCATAATATGGCTAATAATATGAGTTAGATTGATAATAATAAGAGAAGTGAGTATAGTCATTGTCGTTCAATCGACCGTATAAGCATAATATGGCTAATAATATGAGTAAGATTGATAATAATAAGAGAAGTGAGTATAGTCATTGTCGTTCTATCGATCATATAAGCATAATATGGCTAATAATATGAGTAAGATTGATAATAATAAGAGAAGTGAGTATAGTCATTGTCGTTCGATCAATCATATAAGCATAATATGGCTAATGATATGAGTTAGATTGATAATAATAAGAGTAATGAGTATACTAATTGTAGTTCTATCGATCATATCTGCATAATATGGTTAATAATATGAGTTAGATTGATAACAGTAAGAGTAATAAGTACAGTAAATGTCGTGCTATCGATCATATCTGCATAATATGGTTAATAATATGAGTTAGATTCATAATAATAAGAGTAATAAGTATAGTAATTGTCGTTCTATCGATCATATGTGCATAATATGATTAATAATATGAGTTAGATTGATAACAGTGAGCGTAATAAGTATAGTAATTGTCGTTCTGTCGATCACATAAGCATAATATGGCTAATAATCTGAGTTAGATTGATAATAATAAGAGTAATAAGTGTAGTAAATGGCGTGCTATCGATCATATCTGCATAATATGGTTAAATATATGAGTTAGATTCATAATAATAAGAGTAATAAGTATAGTAATTGTCCTTCTATCGATCACATAAGCATAATATGGCTAATGATATGAGTTAGATTGATAATAATAAGAGTAATAGGTATAGTAATTATCGTTCTACCGATCATATAAGCATAATATGGCTAATAATATGAGTTAGATTGTTAATAATAAGAGTAATAAGTATATTAATTGTCGTCCTATCGATCATATAAGCATAATATGGCTAACAATATGAGTTAGATTGATAATAATAAGAGTAATGAGTATAGTAATTGTCGTTCTATCGATCATATAAGCATAATATGGCTAATAATATGAGTTAGATTGATAATAGTGAGTGTAATAAGTATAGTAATTGTCGTTCTATCGATCATATAAGCATAATATGGCTAATAATATGAGTTAAATTGATAATAATAAGAGTAAGGAGTATACTAATTGTAGTTCTATCGATCATGTCTGCATAATATGGTTAATAATATGAGTTAGATTGACAACAATAAGAGTAATAAGTATAGTAAATGTCGTGCTATCGATCATATCTGCATAATATGGTTAATAATATGAGTTAGATTGATAATAGTGAGTGTAATAAGTATAGTAATTGTCGTTCTATCGATCATATAAGCATAATATGGCTAATAATATGAGTTAGATTGATAATAGTGAGTGTAATAAGTATAGTAATTGTCGTTCTATCGATCATATAAGCATAATATGGCTAATAATATGAGTTAAATTGATAATAATAAAAGTAAGGAGTATACTAATTGTAGTCCTATCGATCATGTCTGCATAATATGGTTAATAATATGAGTTAGATTGACAACAATAAGAGTAATAAGTATAGTAAATGTCGTGCTATCGATCATATCTGCATAATATGGTTAATAAAATGAGTTAGATTGATAATAGTGAGTGTAATAAGTATAGTAATTGTCGTTCTATCGATCATATTAGCATAATATGGCTAATAATATGAGTTAGGCTGATAATAATGAGAGTAATAAGTATAGTAATTGTCGTTCTGTCGATCATATAAGCATAATATGGCTAATAATATGAATTAGATTGATAATAATAAGAGAAATGTATACAGTAATTGTCGTTCTATCGATCATATTAGCATAATATGGTTAATAATATGAGCTAGATTGATAATAATAAGAGCAATGAGTATAGTAATTGTCGTTCTATCGTTCATATAAGCATAATATGGCTAATAATATGAGTTAGGCTGATGATAATAGGAGTAATGAGTATAGTAATTGTCGTTCTATCGATCGTATTTGCATAATATGGTTAATAATATGAGTTAGATTGATAACAGTGAGTGTAATAAGTATAGTAATTGTCGTTCTGTCGATCATATAAGCATAATATAGCTAATAATATGAGTTAGATCGATAATAATAAGAGTAATAAGTGTAGTAAATGTCATGCTATCGATCATATCCGCATAATATGGTCAATAATATGAGTTGGATTGATAATAGTGAGTGTAATAGGTATAGTAATTGTCGTTCTATCGATCATATTAGTATAATATGGTTAATAATATGAGTTAGATTGATAATAATAAGAGAAATGAGTATAGTCATTGTCGTTCGATCGATCATATAAGCATAATATGGCTAATAATATGAGTAAGATTGATAATAATAAGAGAAGTGAGTATAGTCATTGTCGTTCGATCGATCATATAAGCATAATATGGCTAATAATATGAGTAAGATTGATAATAATAAGAGAAGTGAGTATAGTCATTGTCGTTCTATCGATCATATAAGCATAATATGGCTAATAATATGAGTTAGATTGATAATAATAAGAGTAAGGAGTATACTAATTGTAGTTCTATCGATCATATCTGCATAATATGGTTAATAATATGAGTTACATTGATAACAGTGAGTGTAATAAGTATAGTAATTGTCGTTCTATCGATTCTATAAGCATAATATGGCTAATAATATGAGTTAGATTGATAATAATAAGAGAAGTGAGTATAGCCATTGTCGTTCGATCGATCATATAAGCATAATATGGCTAATGATATGAGTTAGATTGATAATAATAAGAGTAATAGGTATAGTAATTATCGTTCTACCGATCATATAAGCATAATATGGCTAATAATATGAGTTAGATTGATAATAATAAGAGAAATTAATATAGTAATTGTCGTTCTATCGATCATATAAGCATAATATGGCTAATAATATGAGTTAGATTGATAATAATAAGAGTAAGGAGTATACTAATTGTAGTTCTATCGATCATATCTGCATAATATGGTTAATAATATGAGTTAGATTGATAATAATAAGAGTAATAAGTGTAGTAATTGTCATGCTATCGATCATATCCGCATAATATGGTTAATAATATGAGTTAGATTGATAATAGTGAGTGTAATAGGTATAGTAATTGTCGTTCTATCGATCATATTAGTATAATATGGTTAATAATATGAGTTAGATTGATAATAATAAGAGAAGTGAGTATAGTCATTGTCGTTCGATCGATCATATAAGCATAATATGGCTAATGATATGAGTTAGATTGATAATAATAAGAGTAATGAGTATACTAATTGTAGTTCTATCGATCATATCTGCATAATATGGTTAATAATATGAGTTAGATTGATAACAGTGAGCGTAATAAGTATAGTAATTGTCGTTCTGTCGATCACATAAGCATAATATGGCTAATAATCTGAGTTAGATTGATAACAATAAGAGTAATAAGTGTAGTAAATGGCGTGCTATCGATCATATCTGCATAATATGGTTAATAATATGAGTTAGATTCATAATAATAAGAGTAATAAGTATAGTAATTGTCCTTCTATCGATCACATAAGCATAATATGGCTAATAATATGAGTTAGATTGATAATAATAAGAGAAGTGAGTATAGTCATTGTCGTTCTATCGATCATATAAGCATAATATGGCTAATAATATGAGTAAGATTGATAATAATAAGAGAAGTGAGTATAGTCATTGTCGTTCGATCAATCATATAAGCATAATATGGCTAATGATATGAGTTAGATTGATAATAATAAGAGTAATGAGTATACTAATTGTAGTTCTATCGATCATATCTGCATAATATGGTTAATAATATGAGTTAGATTGATAACAGTAAGAGTAATAAGTACAGTAAATGTCGTGCTATCGATCATATCTGCATAATATGGTTAATAATATGAGTTAGATTCATAATAATAAGAGTAATAAGTATAGTAATTGTCGTTCTATCGATCATATGTGCATAATATGGTTAATAATATGAGTTAGATTGATAACAGTGAGCGTAATAAGTATAGTAATTGTCGTTCTGTCGATCACATAAGCATAATATGGCTAATAATCTGAGTTAGATTGATAATAATAAGAGTAATAAGTGTAGTAAATGGCGTGCTATCGATCATATCTGCATAATATGGTTAAATATATGAGTTAGATTCATAATAATAAGAGTAATAAGTATAGTAATTGTCCTTCTATCGATCACATAAGCATAATATGGCTAATGATATGAGTTAGATTGATAATAATAAGAGTAATAGGTATAGTAATTATCGTTCTACCGATCATATAAGCATAATATGGCTAATAATATGAGTTAGATTGTTAATAATAAGAGTAATAAGTATATTAATTGTCGTCCTATCGATCATATAAGCATAATATGGCTAACAATATGAGTTAGATTGATAATAATAAGAGTAATGAGTATAGTAATTGTCGTTCTATCGATCATATAAGCATAATATGGCTAATAATATGAGTTAGATTGATAATAGTGAGTGTAATAAGTATAGTAATTGTCGTTCTATCGATCATATAAGCATAATATGGCTAATAATATGAGTTAAATTGATAATAATAAGAGTAAGGAGTATACTAATTGTAGTTCTATCGATCATGTCTGCATAATATGGTTAATAATATGAGTTAGATTGACAACAATAAGAGTAATAAGTATAGTAAATGTCGTGCTATCGATCATATCTGCATAATATGGTTAATAATATGAGTTAGATTGATAATAGTGAGTGTAATAAGTATAGTAATTGTCGTTCTATCGATCATATAAGCATAATATGGCTAATAATATGAGTTAGATTGATAATAGTGAGTGTAATAAGTATAGTAATTGTCGTTCTATCGATCATATAAGCATAATATGGCTAATAATATGAGTTAAATTGATAATAATAAAAGTAAGGAGTATACTAATTGTAGTTCTATCGATCATGTCTGCATAATATGGTTAATAATATGAGTTAGATTGACAACAATAAGAGTAATAAGTATAGTAAATGTCGTGCTATCGATCATATCTGCATAATATGGTTAATAAAATGAGTTAGATTGATAATAGTGAGTGTAATAAGTATAGTAATTGTCGTTCTATCGACCATATTAGCATAATATGGCTAATAATATGAGTTAGGCTGATAATAATGAGAGTAATAAGTATAGTAATTGTCGTTCTGTCGATCATATAAGCATAATATGGCTAATAATATGAATTAGATTGATAATAATAAGAGAAATGTATACAGTAATTGTCGTTCTATCGATCATATTAGCATAATATGGTTAATAATATGAGTTAGATTCATAATAATAAGAGTAATAAGTATAGTAATTGTCGTTCTATCGATCATATGTGCATAATATGGTTAATAATATGAGTTAGATTGATAACAGTGAGCGTAATAAGTATAGTAATTGTCGTTCTGTCGATCACATAAGCATAATATGGCTAATAATCTGAGTTAGATTGATAATAATAAGAGTAATAAGTGTAGTAAATGGCGTGCTATCGATCATATCTGCATAATATGGTTAAATATATGAGTTAGATTCATAATAATAAGAGTAATAAGTATAGTAATTGTCCTTCTATCGATCACATAAGCATAATATGGCTAATGATATGAGTTAGATTGATAATAATAAGAGTAATAGGTATAGTAATTATCGTTCTACCGATCATATAAGCATAATATGGCTAATAATATGAGTTAGATTGTTAATAATAAGAGTAATAAGTATATTAATTGTCGTCCTATCGATCATATAAGCATAATATGGCTAACAATATGAGTTAGATTGATAATAATAAGAGTAATGAGTATAGTAATTGTCGTTCTATCGATCATATAAGCATAATATGGCTAATAATATGAGTTAGATTGATAATAGTGAGTGTAATAAGTATAGTAATTGTCGTTCTATCGATCATATAAGCATAATATGGCTAATAATATGAGTTAAATTGATAATAATAAGAGTAAGGAGTATACTAATTGTAGTTCTATCGATCATGTCTGCATAATATGGTTAATAATATGAGTTAGATTGACAACAATAAGAGTAATAAGTATAGTAAATGTCGTGCTATCGATCATATCTGCATAATATGGTTAATAATATGAGTTAGATTGATAATAGTGAGTGTAATAAGTATAGTAATTGTCGTTCTATCGATCATATAAGCATAATATGGCTAATAATATGAGTTAGATTGATAATAGTGAGTGTAATAAGTATAGTAATTGTCGTTCTATCGATCATATAAGCATAATATGGCTAATAATATGAGTTAAATTGATAATAATAAAAGTAAGGAGTATACTAATTGTAGTTCTATCGATCATGTCTGCATAATATGGTTAATAATATGAGTTAGATTGACAACAATAAGAGTAATAAGTATAGTAAATGTCGTGCTATCGATCATATCTGCATAATATGGTTAATAAAATGAGTTAGATTGATAATAGTGAGTGTAATAAGTATAGTAATTGTCGTTCTATCGATCATATTAGCATAATATGGCTAATAATATGAGTTAGGCTGATAATAATGAGAGTAATAAGTATAGTAATTGTCGTTCTGTCGATCATATAAGCATAATATGGCTAATAATATGAATTAGATTGATAATAATAAGAGAAATGTATACAGTAATTGTCGTTCTATCGATCATATTAGCATAATATGGTTAATAATATGAGCTAGATTGATAATAATAAGAGCAATGAGTATAGTAATTGTCGTTCTATCGTTCATATAAGCATAATATGGCTAATAATATGAGTTAGGCTGATGATAATAGGAGTAATGAGTATAGTAATTGTCGTTCTATCGATCGTATTTGCATAATATGGTTAATAATATGAGTTAGATTGATAACAGTGAGTGTAATAAGTATAGTAATTGTCGTTCTGTCGATCATATAAGCATAATATAGCTAATAATATGAGTTAGATCGATAATAATAAGAGTAATAAGTGTAGTAAATGTCATGCTATCGATCATATCCGCATAATATGGTCAATAATATGAGTTGGATTGATAATAGTGAGTGTAATAGGTATAGTAATTGTCGTTCTATCGATCATATTAGTATAATATGGTTAATAATATGAGTTAGATTGATAATAATAAGAGAAATGAGTATAGTCATTGTCGTTCGATCGATCATATAAGCATAATATGGCTAATAATATGAGTAAGATTGATAATAATAAGAGAAGTGAGTATAGTCATTGTCGTTCGATCGATCATATAAGCATAATATGGCTAATAATATGAGTAAGATTGATAATAATAAGAGAAGTGAGTATAGTCATTGTCGTTCTATCGATCATATAAGCATAATATGGCTAATAATATGAGTTAGATTGATAATAATAAGAGTAAGGAGTATACTAATTGTAGTTCTATCGATCATATCTGCATAATATGGTTAATAATATGAGTTACATTGATAACAGTGAGTGTAATAAGTATAGTAATTGTCGTTCTATCGATTCTATAAGCATAATATGGCTAATAATATGAGTTAGATTGATAATAATAAGAGAAGTGAGTATAGCCATTGTCGTTCGATCGATCATATAAGCATAATATGGCTAATGATATGAGTTAGATTGATAATAATAAGAGTAATAGGTATAGTAATTATCGTTCTACCGATCATATAAGCATAATATGGCTAATAATATGAGTTAGATTGATAATAATAAGAGAAATTAATATAGTAATTGTCGTTCTATCGATCATATAAGCATAATATGGCTAATAATATGAGTTAGATTGATAATAATAAGAGTAAGGAGTATACTAATTGTAGTTCTATCGATCATATCTGCATAATATGGTTAATAATATGAGTTAGATTGATAATAATAAGAGTAATAAGTGTAGTAATTGTCATGCTATCGATCATATCCGCATAATATGGTTAATAATATGAGTTAGATTGATAATAGTGAGTGTAATAGGTATAGTAATTGTCGTTCTATCGATCATATTAGTATAATATGGTTAATAATATGAGTTAGATTGATAATAATAAGAGAAGTGAGTATAGTCATTGTCGTTCGATCGATCATATAAGCATAATATGGCTAATGATATGAGTTAGATTGATAATAATAAGAGTAATGAGTATACTAATTGTAGTTCTATCGATCATATCTGCATAATATGGTTAATAATATGAGTTAGATTGATAACAGTGAGCGTAATAAGTATAGTAATTGTCGTTCTGTCGATCACATAAGCATAATATGGCTAATAATCTGAGTTAGATTGATAACAATAAGAGTAATAAGTGTAGTAAATGGCGTGCTATCGATCATATCTGCATAATATGGTTAATAATATGAGTTAGATTCATAATAATAAGAGTAATAAGTATAGTAATTGTCCTTCTATCGATCACATAAGCATAATATGGCTAATAATATGAGTTAGATTGATAATAATGAGAGTAATAAGTATAGTAATTGTCGTTCTATTGATCATATAAGCATAATATGGCTAATAATATGAGTTAGATTGATAATAATAAGAGAAATGAGTATAGAAATTGTCTTTCTATCGATCATATCTGCATAATATGGTAATAATATGAGTTAGATTGATAATAGTGAGTGTAATAAGTATAGTAATTGTCGTTCTATCGATCATATTTGCATAATATGGCTTATAATATGAGTTAGATTGATAATAATAAGAGAAGTGAGTATAGCCATTGTCGTTCGATCGATCATATAAGCATAATATGGCTAATGATATGAGTCAGATTGATAATAATAAGAGTAATAGGTATAGTAATTATCGTTCTACCGATCATATAAGCATAATATGGCTAATAATATGAGTTAGATTGATAATAATAAGAGAAATGAATATAGTAATTGTCGTTCTATCGATCATATAAGCATAATATGGCTAATAATATGAGTTAGATTGATAATAATAAGAGTAAGGAGTATACTAATTGTAGTTCTATCGATCATATCTGCATAATATGGTTAATAATATGAGATAGATTGATAATAATAAGAGTAATAAGTGTAGTAATTGTCATGCTATCGATCATATCCGCATAATATGGTTAATAATATGAGTTAGATTGATAATAGTGAGTGTAATAGGTATAGTAATTGTCGTTCTATCGATCATATTAGTATAATATGGTTAATAATATGAGTTAGATTGATAATAATAAGAGAAGTGAGTATAGTCATTGTCGTTCGATCGATCATATAAGCATAATATGGCTAATGATATGAGTTAGATTGATAATAATAAGAGTAATGAGTATACTAATTGTAGTTCTATCGATCATATCTGCATAATATGGTTAATAATATGAGTTAGATTGATAACAGTGAGCGTAATAAGTATAGTAATTGTCGTTCTGTCGATCACATAAGCATAATATGGCTAATAATCTGAGTTAGATTGATAACAATAAGAGTAATAAGTGTAGTAAATGGCGTGCTATCGATCATATCTGCATAATATGGTTAATAATTTGACTTAGATTCATAATAATAAGAGTAATAAGTATAGTAATTGTCCTTCTATCGATCACATAAGCATAATATGGCTAATAATATGAGTTAGATTGATAATAATGAGAGTAATAAGTATAGTAATTGTCGTTCTATCGATCATATAAGCATAATATGGCTAATAATATGAGCTAGATTGATAATAATAAGAGAAGTGAGTATAGTAATTGTCTTTCTATCGATCATATCTGCATAATATGGTTAATAATATGAGTTAGATTGATAATAGTGAGTGTAATAAGTATAGTAATTGTCGTTCTATCGATCATATTTGCATAATATGGCTTATAATATGAGTTAGATTGATAATAATAAGAGAAGTGAGTATAGCCATTGTCGTTAGATCGATCATATAAGCATAATATGGCTAATGATATGAGTTAGATTGATAATAATAAGAGTAATAGGTATAGTAATTATCGTTCTACCGATCATATAAGCATAATATGGCTAATAATATGAGTTAGATTGATAATAATAAGAGAAATGAATATAGTAATTGTCGTTCTATCGATCATATAAGCATAATATGGCTAATAATATGAGTTAGATTGATAATAATAAGAGTAAGGAGTATACTAATTGTAGTTCTATCGATCATATCTGCATAATATGGTTAATAATATGAGTTAGATTGATAATAATAAGAGTAATAAGTGTAGTAATTGTCATGCTATCGATCATATCCGCATAATATGGTTAATAATATGAGTTAGATTGATAATAGTGAGTGTAATAGGTATAGTAATTGTCGTTCTATCGATCATATTAGTATAATATGGTTAATAATATGAGTTAGATTGATAATAATAAGAGAAGTGAGTATAGTCATTGTCGTTCGATCGATCATATAAGCATAATATGGCTAATGATATGAGTTAGATTGATAATAATAAGAGTAATGAGTATACTAATTGTAGTTCTATCGATCATATCTGCATAATATGGTTAATAATATGAGTTAGATTGATAACAGTGAGCGTAATAAGTATAGTAATTGTCGTTCTGTCGATCACATAAGCATAATATGGCTAATAATCTGAGTTAGATTGATAACAATAAGAGTAATAAGTGTAGTAAATGGCGTGCTGTCGATCATATCTGCATAATATGGTTAATAATATGAGTTAGATTCATAATAATAAGAGTAATAAGTATAGTAATTGTCCTTCTATCGATCACATAAGCATAATATGGCTAATAATATGAGTTAGATTGATAATAATGAGAGTAATAAGTATAGTAATTGTCGTTCTATTGATCATATAAGCATAATATGGCTAATAATATGAGTTAGATTGATAATAATAAGAGAAATGAGTATAGAAATTGTCTTTCTATCGATCATATCTGCATAATATGGTTAATAATATGAGTTAGATTGATAATAGTGAGCGTAATAAGTATAGTAATTGTCGTTCTATCGATCATATTTGCATAATATGGCTTATAATATGAGTTAGATTGATAATAATAAGAGAAGTGAGTATAGCCATTGTCCTTCGATCGATCATATAAGCATAATATGGCTAATGATATGAGTTAGATTGATAATAATAAGAGTAATAGGTATAGTAATTATCGTTCTACCGATCATATAAGCATAATATGGCTAATAATATGAGTTAGATTGATAATAATAAGAGAAATGAATATAGTAATTGTCGTTCTATCGATCATATAAGCATAATATGGCTAATAATATGAGTTAGATTGATAATAATAAGAGTAAGGAGTATACTAATTGTAGTTCTATCGATCATATCTGCATAATATGGTTAATAATATGAGATAGATTGATAATAATAAGAGTAATAAGTGTAGTAATTGTCATGCTATCGATCATATCCGCATAATATGGTTAATAATATGAGTTAGATTGATAAGAGTGAGTGTAATAGGTATAGTAATTGTCGTTCTATCGATCATATTAGTATAATATGGTTAATAATATGAGTTAGATTGATAATAATAAGAGAAGTGAGTATAGTCATTGTCGTTCGATCGATCATATAAGCATAATATGGCTAATGATATGAGTTAGATTGATAATAATAAGAGTAATGAGTATACTAATTGTAGTTCTATCGATCATATCTGCATAATATGGTTAATAATATGAGTTAGATTGATAACAGTGAGCGTAATAAGTATAGTAATTGTCGTTCTGTCGATCACATAAGCATAATATGGCTAATAAACTGAGTTAGATTGATAACAATAAGAGTAATAAGTGTAGTAAATGGCGTGCTATCGATCATATCTGCATAATATGGTTAATAATATGAGTTAGATTCATAATAATAAGAGTAATAAGTATAGTAATTGTCCTTCTATCGATCACATAAGCATAATATGGCTAATAATATGAGTTAGATTGATAATAATGAGAGTAATAAGTATAGTAATTGTCGTTCTATCGATCATATAAGCATAATATGGCTAATAATATGAGTTAGATTGATAATAATAAGAGAAGTGAGTATAGTCATTGTCGTTCAATCGACCATATAAGCATAATATGGCTAATAATATGAGTAAGATTGATAATAATAAGAGAAGTGAGTATAGTCATTGTCGTTCTATCGATCATATAAGCATAATATGGCTAATAATATGAGTAAGATTGATAATAATAAGAGAAGTGAGTATAGTCATTGTCGTTCGATCAATCATATAAGCATAATATGGCTAATGATATGAGTTAGATTGATAATAATAAGAGTAATGAGTATACTAATTGTAGTTCTATCGATCATATCTGCATAATATGGTTAATAATATGAGTTAGATTGATAACAGTAAGAGTAATAAGTACAGTAAATGTCGTGCTATCGATCATATCTGCATAATATGGTTAATAATATGAGTTAGATTCATAATAATAAGAGTAATAAGTATAGTAATTGTCGTTCTATCGATCATATGTGCATAATATGGTTAATAATATGAGTTAGATTGATAATAATAAGAGAAGTGAGTATAGTCATTGTCGTTCGATCGATCATATAAGCATAATATGGCTGATGATATGAGTTAGATTGATAATAATAAGAGTAATGAGTATACTAATTGTAGTTCTATCGATCATATCTGCATAATATGGTTAATAATATGAGTTAGATTGATAACAGTGAGCGTAATAAGTATAGTAATTGTCGTTCTGTCGATCACATAAGCATAATATGGCTAATAATCTGAGTTAGATTGATAACAATAAGAGTAATAAGTGTAGTAAATGGCGTGCTATCGATCATATCTGCATAATATGGTTAATAATATGAGTTAGATTGATAATAATAAGAGTAATAAGTATAGTAAATGTCGTGCTATCGATCATATCTGCATAATATGGTTAATAATATGAGTTAGATTGATAATAATAAGAGTAATAAGTGTAGTAATTGTCATGCTATCGATCATATCCGCATAATATGGTTAATAATATGAGTTAGATTGATAATAGTGAGTGTAATAGGTATAGTATTTGTCGTTCTATTGATCATATTAGTATAATATGGTTAATAATATGAGTTAGATTGATAATAATAAGAGAAGTGAGTATAGTCATTGTCGTTCGATCGATCATATAAGCATAATATGGCTGATGATATGAGTTAGATTGATAATAATAAGAGTAATGAGTATGCTAATTGTAGTTCTATCGATCATATCTGCATAATATGGTTAATAATATGAGTTAGATTGATAACAGTGAGCGTAATAAGTATAGTAATTGTCGTTCTGTCGATCACATAAGCATAATATGGCTAATAATCTGAGTTAGATTGATAACAATAAGAGTAATAAGTGTAGTAAATGGCGTGCTATCGATCATATCTGCATAATATGGTTAATAATATGAGTTAGATTCATAATAATAAGAGTAATAAGTATAGTAATTGTCGTTCTATCGATCATATTTGCATAATATGGCTTATAATATGAGTTAGGCTGATAATAATAAGAGTAATGAGTATAGTAATTGTCGTTCTAACGATCATATTTGCATAATGTGGTTAATAATATGAGTTAGATTGATAACAGTGAGTGTAATAAGTATAGTAATTGTCTTTCTATCGATCATATAAGCATAATATGGCTAATAATATGAGTTAGATTGATAACAATAAGAGAAATGAATATAGTAATTGTCGTTCTATCGATCATATAAGCATAATATGGCTAATAATATGAGTTAGATTGATAATAATAAGAGTAAGGAGTATACTAATTGTAGTTCTATCGATCATGTCTGCATAATATGGTTAATAATATGAGTTAGATTGATAACAATAAGAGTAATAAGTATAGTAAATGTCGTGCTATCGATCATATCTGCATAATATGGTTAATAATATGAGTTAGATTGATAATAGTGAGTGTAATAAGTATAGTAATTGTCGTTCTATCGATCATATTAGCATAATATGGCTAATAATATGAGTTAGATTGATAATAATAAGAGAAGTGAGTATAGTCATTGTCGTTCAATCGACCATATAAGCATAATATGGCTAATAATATGAGTAAGATTGATAATAATAAGAGAAGTGAGTATAGTCATTGTCGTTCTATCGATCATATAAGCATAATATGGCTAATAATATGAGTAAGATTGATAATAATAAGAGAAGTGAGTATAGTCATTGTCGTTCGATCAATCATATCTGCATAATATGGTTAATAATATGAGTTAGATTCATAATAATAAGAGTAATAAGTATAGTAATTGTCGTTCTATCGATCATATGTGCATAATATGGTTAATAATATGAGTTAGATTGATAACAGTGAGCGTAATAAGTATAGTAATTGTCGTTCTGTCGATCACATAAGCATAATATGGCTAATAATCTGAGTTAGATTGATAATAATAAGAGTAATAAGTGTAGTAAATGGCGTGCTATCGATCATATCTGCATAATATGGTTAAATATATGAGTTAGATTCATAATAATAAGAGTAATAAGTATAGTAATTGTCCTTCTATCGATCACATAAGCATAATATGGCTAATGATATGAGTTAGATTGATAATAGTGAGTGTAATAAGTATAGTAATTGTCGTTCTATCGATCATATAAGCATAATATGGCTAATAATATGAGTTAAATTGATAATAATAAGAGTAAGGAGTATACTAATTGTAGTTCTATCGATCATGTCTGCATAATATGGTTAATAATATGAGTTAGATTGACAACAATAAGAGTAATAAGTATAGTAAATGTCGTGCTATCGATCATATCTGCATAATATGGTTAATAATATGAGTTAGATTGATAATAGTGAGTGTAATAAGTATAGTAATTGTCGTTCTATCGATCATATAAGCATAATATGGCTAATAATATGAGTTAGATTGATAATAGTGAGTGTAATAAGTATAGTAATTGTCGTTCTATCGATCATATAAGCATAATATGGCTAATAATATGAGTTAAATTGATAATAATAAAAGTAAGGAGTATACTAATTGTAGTTCTATCGATCATGTCTGCATAATATGGTTAATAATATGAGTTAGATTGACAACAATAAGAGTAATAAGTATAGTAAATGTCGTGCTATCGATCATATCTGCATAATATGGTTAATAATATGAGTTAGATTGATAATAGTGAGTGTAATAAGTATAGTAATTGTCGTTCTATCGATCATATTAGCATAATATGGCTAATAATATGAGTTAGGCTGATAATAATGAGAGTAATAAGTATAGTAATTGTCGTTCTGTCGATCATATAAGCATAATATGGCTAATAATATGAATTAGATTGATAATAATAAGAGAAATGTATACAGTAATTGTCGTTCTATCGATCATATTAGCATAATATGGTTAATAATATGAGCTAGATTGATAATAATAAGAGCAATGAGTATAGTAATTGTCGTTCTATCGTTCATATAAGCATAATATGGCTAATAATATGAGTTAGGCTGATGATAATAGGAGTAATGAGTATAGTAATTGTCGTTCTATCGATCGTATTTGCATAATATGGTTAATAATATGAGTTAGATTGATAACAGTGAGTGTAATAAGTATAGTAATTGTCGTTCTGTCGATCATATAAGCATAATATAGCTAATAATATGAGTTAGATCGATAATAATAAGAGTAATAAGTGTAGTAAATGTCATGCTATCGATCATATCCGCATAATATGGTCAATAATATGAGTTAGATTGATAATAGTGAGTGTAATAGGTATAGTAATTGTCGTTCTATCGATCATATTAGTATAATATGGTTAATAATATGAGTTAGATTGATAATAATAAGAGAAATGAGTATAGTCATTGTCGTTCGATCGATCATATAAGCATAATATGGCTAATAATATGAGTAAGATTGATAATAATAAGAGAAGTGAGTATAGTCATTGTCGTTCGATCGATCATATAAGCATAATATGGCTAATAATATGAGTAAGATTGATAATAATAAGAGAAGTGAGTATAGTCATTGTCGTTCTATCGATCATATAAGCATAATATGGCTAATAATATGAGTTAGATTGATAATAATAAGAGTAAGGAGTATACTAATTGTAGTTCTATCGATCATATCTGCATAATATGGTTAATAATATGAGTTACATTGATAACAGTGAGTGTAATAAGTATAGTAATTGTCGTTCTATCGATCATATTTGCATAATATGGCTTATAATATGAGTTAGATTGATAATAATAAGAGAAGTGAGTATAGCCATTGTCGTTAGATGGATCATATAAGCATAATATGGCTAATGATATGAGTTAGATTGATAATAATAAGAGTAATAGGTATAGTAATTATCGTTCTACCGATCATATAAGCATAATATGGCTAATAATATGAGTTAGATTGATAATAATAAGAGAAATGAATATAGTAATTGTCGTTCTATCGATCATATAAGCATAATACGGCTAATAATATGAGTTAGATTGATAATAATAAGAGTAAGGAGTATACTAATTGTAGTTCTATCGATCATATCTGCATAATATGGTTAATAATATGAGTTAGATTGATAATAATAAGAGTAATAAGTGTAGTAATTGTCATGCTATCGATCATATCCGCATAATATGGTTAATAATATGAGTTAGATTGATAATAGTGAGTGTAATAGGTATAGTAATTGTCGTTCTATCGATCATATTAGTATAATATGGTTAATAATATGAGTTAGATTGATAATAATAAGAGAAGTGAGTATAGTCATTGTCGTTCGATCGATCATATAAGCATAATATGGCTAATGATATGAGTTAGATTGATAATAATAAGAGTAATGAGTATACTAATTGTAGTTCTATCGATCATATCTGCATAATATGGTTAATAATATGAGTTAGATTGATAACAGTGAGCGTAATAAGTATAGTAATTGTCGTTCTGTCGATCACATAAGCATAATATGGCTAATAATCTGAGTTAGATTGATAACAATAAGAGTAATAAGTGTAGTAAATGGCGTGCTATCGATCATATCTGCATAATATGGTTAATAATATGAGTTAGATTCATAATAATAAGAGTAATAAGTATAGTAATTGTCCTTCTATCGATCACATAAGCATAATATGGCTAATAATATGAGTTAGATTGATAATAATGAGAGTAATAAGTATAGTAATTGTCGTTCTATTGATCATATAAGCATAATATGGCTAATAATATGAGTTAGATTGATAATAATAAGAGAAATGAGTATAGAAATTGTCTTTCTATCGATCATATCTGCATAATATGGTTAATAATATGAGTTAGATTGATAATAGTGAGTGTAATAAGTATAGTAATTGTCGTTCTATCGATCATATTTGCATAATATGGCTTATAATATGAGTTAGATTGATAATAATAAGAGAAGTGAGTATAGCCATTGTCGTTCGATCGATCATATAAGCATAATATGGCTAATGATATGAGTTAGATTGATAATAATAAGAGTAATAGGTATAGTAATTATCGTTCTACCGATCATATAAGCATAATATGGCTAATAATATGAGTTAGATTGATAATAATAAGAGAAATGAATATAGTAATTGTCGTTCTATCGATCATATAAGCATAATATGGCTAATAATATGAGTTAGATTGATAATAATAAGAGTAAGGAGTATACTAATTGTAGTTCTATCGATCATATCTGCATAATATGGTTAATAATATGAGATAGATTGATAATAATAAGAGTAATAAGTGTAGTAATTGTCATGCTATCGATCATATCCGCATAATATGGTTAATAATATGAGTTAGATTGATAATAGTGAGTGTAATAGGTATAGTAATTGTCGTTCTATCGATCATATTAGTATAATATGGTTAATAATATGAGTTAGATTGATAATAATAAGAGAAGTGAGTATAGTCATTGTCGTTCGATCGATCATATAAGCATAATATGGCTAATGATATGAGTTAGATTGATAATAATAAGAGTAATGAGTATACTAATTGTAGTTCTATCGATCATATCTGCATAATATGGTTAATAATATGAGTTAGATTGATAACAGTGAGCGTAATAAGTATAGTAATTGTCGTTCTGTCGATCACATAAGCATAATATGGCTAATAATCTGAGTTAGATTGATAACAATAAGAGTAATAAGTGTAGTAAATGGCGTGCTATCGATCATATCTGCATAATATGGTTAATAATATGAGTTAGATTGATAATAATAAGAGAAGTGAGTATAGTAATTGTCTTTCTATCGATCATATCTGCATAATATGGTTAATAATATGAGTTAGATTGATAATAGTGAGTGTAATAAGTATAGTAATTGTCGTTCTATCGATCATATTTGCATAATATGGCTAATAATATGAGTTAGATTGATAATAATAAGAGAAGTGAGTATAGTCATTGTCGTTCAATCGACCATATAAGCATAATATGGCTAATAATATGAGTAAGATTGATAATAATAAGAGAAGTGAGTATAGTCATTGTCGTTCTATCGATCATATAAGCATAATATGGCTAATAATATGAGTAAGATTGATAATAATAAGAGAAGTGAGTATAGTCATTGTCGTTCGATCAATCATATAAGCATAATATGGCTAATGATATGAGTTAGATTGATAATAATAAGAGTAATGAGTATACTAATTGTAGTTCTATCGATCATATCTGCATAATATGGTTAATAATATGAGTTAGATTGATAACAGTAAGAGTAATAAGTACAGTAAATGTCGTGCTATCGATCATATCTGCATAATATGGTTAATAATATGAGTTAGATTCATAATAATAAGAGTAATAAGTATAGTAATTGTCGTTCTATCGATCATATGTGCATAATATGGTTAATAATATGAGTTAGATTGATAACAGTGAGCGTAATAAGTATAGTAATTGTCGTTCTGTCGATCACATAAGCATAATATGGCTAATAATCTGAGTTAGATTGATAATAATAAGAGTAATAAGTGTAGTAAATGGCGTGCTATCGATCATATCTGCATAATATGGTTAAATATATGAGTTAGATTCATAATAATAAGAGTAATAAGTATAGTAATTGTCCTTCTATCGATCACATAAGCATAATATGGCTAATGATATTAGTTAGATTGATAATAATAAGAGTAATAGGTATAGTAATTATCGTTCTACCGATCATATAAGCATAATATGGCTAATAATATGAGTTAGATTGATAATAGTGAGTGTAATAAGTATAGTAATTGTCGTTCTATCGATCATATAAGCATAATATGGCTAATAATATGAGTTAAATTGATAATAATAAGAGTAAGGAGTATACTAATTGTAGTTCTATCGATCATGTCTGCATAATATGGTTAATAATATGAGTTAGATTGACAACAATAAGAGCAATAAGTATAGTAAATGTCGTGCTATCGATCATATCTGCATAATATGGTTAATAATATGAGTTAGATTGATAATAGTGAGTGTAATAAGTATAGTAATTGTCGTTCTATCGATCATATAAGCATAATATGGCTAATAATATGAGTTAGATTGATAATAGTGAGTGTAATAAGTATAGTAATTGTCGTTCTATCGATCATATAAGCATAATATGGCTAATAATATGAGTTAGATCGATAATAATAAGAGTAATAAGTGTAGTAAATGTCATGCTATCGATCATATCCGCATAATATGGTCAATAATATGAGTTAGATTGATAATAGTGAGTGTAATAGGTATAGTAATTGTCGTTCTATCGATCATATTAGTATAATATGGTTAATAATATGAGTTAGATTGATAATAATAAGAGAAATGAGTACAGTCATTGTCGTTCGATCGATCATATAAGCATAATATGGCTAATAATATGAGTAAGATTGATAATAATAAGAGAAGTGAGTATAGTCATTGTCGTTCGATCGATCATATAAGCATAATATGGCTAATAATATGAGTAAGATTGATAATAATAAGAGAAGTGAGTATAGTCATTGTCGTTCTATCGATCATATAAGCATAATATGGCTAATGATATGAGTTAGATTGATAATAATAAGAGTAATAGGTATAGTAATTATCGTTCTACCGATCATATAAGCATAATATGGCTAATAATATGAGTTAGATTGATAATAATAAGAGAAATGAATATAGTAATTGTCGTTCTATCGATCATATAAGCATAATATGGCTAATAATATGAGTTAGATTGATAATAATAAGAGTAAGGACTATACTAATTGTAGTTCTATCGATCATATCTGCATAATATGGTTAATAATATGAGTTAGATTGATAATAATAAGAGTAATAAGTGTAGTAATTGTCATGCTATCGATCATATCCGCATAATATGGTTAATAATATGAGTTAGATTGATAATAGTGAGTGTAATAGGTATAGTAATTGTCGTTCTATCGATCATATTAGTATAATATGGTTAATAATATGAGTTAGATTGATAATAATAAGAGAAGTGAGTATAGTCATTGTCGTTCGATCGATCATATAAGCATAATATGGCTAATGATATGAGTTAGATTGATAATAATAAGAGTAATGAGTATACTAATTGTAGTTCTATCGATCATATCTGCATAATATGGTTAATAATATGAGTTAGATTGATAACAGTGAGCGTAATAAGTATAGTAATTGTCGTTCTGTCGATCACATAAGCATAATATGGCTAATAATCTGAGTTAGATTGATAACAATAAGAGTAATAAGTGTAGTAAATGGCGTGCTATCGATCATATCTGCATAATATGGTTAATAATATGAGTTAGATTCATAATAATAAGAGTAATAAGTATAGTAATTGTCGTTCTATCGATCATATAAACATAATATGGCTAATAATATGAGTTAGATTGATAATAATAAGAGAAATGAATATAGTAACTGTCGTTCTATCGATCATATAAGCATAATATGGCTAATAATATGAGTTAGATTGATAATAATAAGAGTAAGGAGTATACTAATTGTAGTTCTATCGATCATGTCTGCATAATATGGTTAATAATATGAGTTAGATTGATAACAATAAGAGTAATAAGTATAGTAAATGTCGTGCTATCGATCATATCTGCATAATATGGTTAATAATATGAGTTAGATTGATAATAGTGAGTGTAATAAGTATAGTAATTGTCGTTCTATCGATCATATTAGCATAATATGGCTAATAATATGAGTTAGATTGATAATAATAAGAGAAGTGAGTATAGTCATTGTCGTTCAATCGACCATATAAGCATAATATGGCTAATAATATGAGTAAGATTGATAATAATAAGAGAAGTGAGTATAGTCATTGTCGTTCTATCGATCATATAAGCATAATATGGCTAATAATATGAGTAAGATTGATAATAATAAGAGAAGTGAGTATAGTCATTGTCGTTCGATCAATCATATAAGCATAATATGGCTAATGATATGAGTTAGATTGATAATAATAAGAGTAATGAGTATACTAATTGTAGTTCTATCGATCATATCTGCATAATATGGTTAATAATATGAGTTAGATTGATAACAGTAAGAGTAATAAGTACAGTAAATGTCGTGCTATCGATCATATCTGCATAATATGGTTAATAATATGAGTTAGATTCATAATAATAAGAGTAATAAGTATAGTAATTGTCGTTCTATCGATCATATGTGCATAATATGGTTAATAATATGAGTTAGATTGATAACAGTGAGCGTAATAAGTATAGTAATTGTCGTTCTGTCGATCATATAAGCATAATATGGCTAATAATATGAGTTAGATTGATAATAATAAGAGTAATGAGTATAGTAATTGTAGCTCTATCGATCATATCGGCTTAATATGGTTAATAATATGAGTTAGAATGATAATAATAAGAGTAATAAGTATAGTAATTGTCGTTCTATCGATCATATCTGCATAATATGGTTAATAATATGAGTAAGATTGATAACAGTGAGTGTAATAAGTATAGTAATTTCCTTCTATCGATCACATAAGCATAATATGGCTAATGATATGAGTTAGATTGATAATAATAAGAGTAATAGGTATAGTAATTATCGTTCTACCGATCATATAAGCATAATATGGCTAATAATATGAGTTAGATTGTTAATAATAAGAGTAATAAGTATATTAATTGTCGTCCTATCGATCATATAAGCATAATATGGCTAACAATATGAGTTAGATTGATAATAATAAGAGTAATGAGTATAGTAATTGTAGTTCAATCGATCATATCTGCATAATATGGTTAATAATATGAGTTAGATTGATAACAGTGAGCGTAATAAGTATAGTAATTGTCGTTCTGTCGATCACATAAGCATAATATGGCTAATAATCTGAGTTAGATTGATAACAATAAGAGTAATAAGTGTAGTAAATGGCGTGCTATCGATCATATCTGCATAATATGGTTAATAATATGAGTTAGATTCATAATAATAAGAGTAATAAGTATAGTAATTGTCCTTCTATCGATCACATAAGCATAATATGGCTAATAATATGAGTTAGATTGATAATAATAAGAGTAATAAGTGTAGTAAATGGCGTGCTATCGATCATATCTGCATAATATGGTTAAATATATGAGTTAGATTCATAATAATAAGAGTAATAAGTATAGTAATTGTCCTTCTATCGATCACATAAGCATAATATGGCTAATGATATGAGTTAGATTGATAATAATAAGAGTAATAGGTATAGTAATTATCGTTCTACCGATCATATAAGCATAATATGGCTAATAATATGAGTTAGATTGTTAATAATAAGAGTAATAAGTATATTAATTGTCGTCCTATCGATCATATAAGCATAATATGGCTAACAATATGAGTTAGATTGATAATAATAAGAGAAATGAATATAGTAATTGTCGTTCTATCGATCATATAAGCATAATATGGCTAATAATATGAGTTAGATTGATAATAATAAGAGTAAGGAGTATACTAATTGTAGTTCTATCGATCATATCTGCATAATATGGTTAATAATATGAGATAGATTGATAATAATAAGAGTAATAAGTGTAGTAATTGTCATGCTATCGATCATATCCGCATAATATGGTTAATAATATGAGTTAGATTGATAATAGTGAGTGTAATAGGTATAGTAATTGTCGTTCTATCGATCATATTAGTATAATATGGTTAATAATATGAGTTAGATTGATAATAATAAGAGAAGTGAGTATAGTCATTGTCGTTCGATGGATCATATAAGCATAATATGGCTAATGATATGAGTTAGATTGATAATAATAAGAGTAATGAGTATACTAATTGTAGTTCTATCGATCATATCTGCATAATATGGTTAATAATAAGAGTTAGATTGATAACAGTGAGCGTAATAAGTATAGTAATTGTCGTTCTGTCGATCACATAAGCATAATATGGCTAATAATCTGAGTTAGATTGATAACAATAAGAGTAATAAGTGTAGTAAATGGCGTGCTATCGATCATATCTGCATAATATGGTTAATAATATGAGTTAGATTCATAATAATAAGAGTAATAAGTATAGTAATTGTCCTTCTATCGATCACATAAGCATAATATGGCTAATAATATGAGTTAGATTGATAATAATGAGAGTAATAAGTATAGTAATTGTCGTTCTATCGATCATATAAGCATAATATGGCTAATAATATGAGTTAGATTGATAATAATAAGAGTAATGAGTATACTAATTGTAGTTCTATCGATCATATCTGCATAATATGGTTAATAATATGAGTTAGATTGATAACAGTAAGAGTAATAAGTACAGTAAATGTCGTGCTATCGATCATATCTGCATAATATGGTTAATAATATGAGTTAGATTCATAATAATAAGAGTAATAAGTATAGTAATTGTCGTTCTATCGATCATATGTGCATAATATGGTTAATAATATGAGTTAGATTGATAACAGTGAGCGTAATAAGTATAGTAATTGTCGTTCTGTCGATCACATAAGCATAATATGGCTAATAATCTGAGTTAGATTGATAATAATAAGAGTAATAAGTGTAGTAAATGGCGTGCTATCGATCATATCTGCATAATATGGTTAAATATATGAGTTAGATTCATAATAATAAGAGTAATAAGTATAGTAATTGTCCTTCTATCGATCACATAAGCATAATATGGCTAATGATATGAGTTAGATTGATAATAATAAGAGTAAGAGGTATAGTAATTATCGTTCTACCGATCATATAAGCATAATATGGCTAATAATATGAGTTAGATTGTTAATAATAAGAGTAATAAGTATATTAATTGTCGTCCTATCGATCATATAAGCATAATATGGCTAACAATATGAGTTAGATTGATAATAATAAGAGTAATGAGTATAGTAATTGTCGTTCTATCGATCATATAAGCATAATATGGCTAATAATATGAGTTAGATTGATAATAGTGAGTGTAATAAGTATAGTAATTGTCGTTCTATCGATCATATAAGCATAATATGGCTAATAATATGAGTTAAATTGATAATAATAAGAGTAAGGAGTATACTAATTGTAGTTCTATCGATCATGTCTGCATAATATGGTTAATAATATGAGTTAGATTGACAACAATAAGAGTAATAAGTATAGTAAATGTCGTGCTATCGATCATATCTGCATAATATGGTTAATAATATGAGTTAGATTGATAATAGTGAGTGTAATAAGTATAGTAATTGTCGTTCTATCGATCATATAAGCATAATATGGCTAATAATATGAGTTAGATTGATAATAGTGAGTGTAATAAGTATAGTAATTGTCGTTCTATCGATCATATAAGCATAATATGGCTAATAATATGAGTTAAATTGATAATAATAAAAGTAAGGAGTATACTAATTGTAGCTCTATCGATCATGTCTGCATAATATGGTTAATAATATGAGTCAGATTGACAACAATAAGAGTAATAAGTATAGTAAATGTCGTGCTATCGATCATATCTGCATAATATGGTTAATAATATGAGTTAGATTGATAATAGTGAGTGTAATAAGTATAGTAATTGTCGTTCTATCGATCATATTAGCATAATATGGCTAATAATATGAGTTAGGCTGATAATAATGAGAGTAATAAGTATAGTAATTGTCGTTCTGTCGATCATATAAGCATAATATGGCTAATAATATGAATTAGATTGATAATAATAAGAGAAATGTATACAGTAATTGTCGTTCTATCGATCATATTAGCATAATATGGTTAATAATATGAGCTAGATTGATAATAATAAGAGCAATGAGTATAGTAATTGTCGTACTATCGTTCATATAAGCATAATATGGCTAATAATATGAGTTAGGCTGATGATAATAGGAGTAATGAGTATAGTAATTGTCGTTCTATCGATCGTATTTGCATAATATGGTTAATAATATGAGTTAGATTGATAACAGTGAGTGTAATAAGTATAGTAATTGTCGTTCTGTCGATCATATAAGCATAATATAGCTAATAATATGAGTTAGATCGATAATAATAAGAGTAATAAGTGTAGTAAATGTCATGCTATCGATCATATCCGCATAATATGGTCAATAATATGAGTTAGATTGATAATAGTGAGTGTAATAGGTATAGTAATTGTCGTTCTATCGATCATATTAGTATAATATGGTTAATAATATGAGTTAGATTGATAATAATAAGAGAAATGAGTATAGTCATTGTCGTTCGATCGATCATATAAGCATAATATGGCTAATAATATGAGTAAGATTGATAATAATAAGAGAAGTGAGTATAGTCATTGTCGTTCGATCGATCATATAAGCATAATATGGCTAATAATATGAGTAAGATTGATAATAATAAGAGAAGTGAGTATAGTCATTGTCGTTCTATCGATCATATAAGCATAATATGGCTAATAATATGAGTTAGATTGATAATAATAAGAGTAAGGAGTATACTAATTGTAGTTCTATCGATCATATCTGCATAGTATGGTTAATAATATGAGTTACATTGATAACAGTGAGTGTAATAAGTATAGTAATTGTCGTTCTATCGATTCTATAAGCATAATATGGCTAATAATATGAGTTAGATTGATAATAATAAGAGAAGTGAGTATAGCCATTTTCGTTCGATCGAGCATATAAGCATAATATGGCTAATGATATGAGTTAGATTGATAATAATAAGAGTAATAGGTATAGTAATTATCGTTCTACCGATCATATAAGCATAATATGGCTAATAATATGAGTTAGATTGATAATAATAAGAGAAATGAATATAGTAATTGTCGTTCTATCGATCATATAAGCATAATATGGCTAATAATATGAGTTAGATTGATAATAATAAGAGTAAGGAGTATACTAATTGTAGTTCTATCGATCGTATCTGCATAATATGGTTAATAATATGAGTTAGATTGATAATAATAAGAGTAATAAGTGTAGTAATTGTCATGCTATCGATCATATCCGCATAATATGGTTAATAATATGAGTTAGATTGATAATAGTGAGTGTAATAGGTATAGTAATTGTCGTTCTATCGATCATATTAGTATAATATGGTTAATAATATGAGTTAGATTGATAATAATAAGAGAAGTGAGTATAGTCATTGTCGTTCGATCGATCATATAAGCATAATATGGCTAATGATATGAGTTAGATTGATAATAATAAGAGTAATGAGTATACTAATTGTAGTTCTATCGATCATATCTGCATAATATGGTTAATAATATGAGTTAGATTGATAACAGTGAGCGTAATAAGTATAGTAATTGTCGTTCTGTCGATCACATAAGCGTAATATGGCTAATAATCTGAGTTAGATTGATAACAATAAGAGTAATAAGTGTAGTAAATGGCGTGCTGTCGATCATATCTGCATAATATGGTTAATAATATGAGTTAGATTCATAATAATAAGAGTAATAAGTATAGTAATTGTCCTTCTATCGATCACATAAGCATAATATGGCTAATAATATGAGTTAGATTGATAATAATGAGAGTAATAAGTATAGTAATTGTCGTTCTATTGATCATATAAGCATAATATGGCTAATAATATGAGTTAGATTGATAATAATAAGAGAAATGAGTATAGAAATTGTCTTTCTATCGATCATATCTGCATAATATGGTTAATAATATGAGTTAGATTGATAATAGTGAGTGTAATAAGTATAGTAATTGTCGTTCTATCGATCATATTTGCATAATATGGCTTATAATATGAGTTAGATTGATAATAATAAGAGAAGTGAGTATAGCCATTGTCGTTAGATCGATCATATAAGCATAATATGGCTAATGATATGAGTTAGATTGATAATAATAAGAGTAATAGGTACAGTAATTATCGTTCTACCGATCATATAAGCATAATATGGCTAATAATATGAGTTACATTGTTAATAATAAGAGTAATAAGTATATTAATTGTCGTCCTATCGATCATATAAGCATAATATGGCTAACAATATGAGTTAGATTGATAATAATAAGAGTAATGAGTATAGTAATTGTCGTTCTATCGATCATATCTGCATAATATGGTTAATAATATGAGTTAGATTGATAACTATAAGAGTAATAAGTATAGTAAATGTCGTGCTATCGATCATATCTGCATAATATGGTTAATAATATGAGTTAGATTCATAATAATAAGAGTAATAAGTATAGTAATTGTCGTTCTATCGATCACATAAGCATAATATGGCTAACAATATGAGTTAGATTGATAACAATAAGAGTAATAAGTATAGTAATTGTCGTTCTATCGATCATATGAGCATAATATGGTTAATAATATGAGTTAGATTGATAATAGTAAGTGTAATGAGTATAGTAATTGTCGTTCTGTCGATCATATAAGCATAATATGGCTAATAATATGAGTTGGGCCGATAATAATAAGAGTAATGAGTATAGTAATTGTCGTTCTATCGATCATATTTGCATAATATGGTTAATAATATGAGTTAGATTGATAACAGTGAGTGTAATAAGTATAGTAATTGTCGTTCTGTCGATCATATAAGCATAATATGGCTAATAATATGAGTTAGATTGATAATAATAAGGGAAATGAATATAGTAATTGTCGTTCTATCGATCATATAAGCTTAATATGGCTAATAATATGAGTTAGATTGATAATAATAAGAGTAAGGAGTATACTAGTTGTAGTTCTATCGATCATATCTGCATATTATGGTTAATAATATGAGTTAGATTCATAATAATAAGAGTAATAAGTATAGTAATTGTCCTTCTATCGATCACATAAGCATAATATGGCTAATAATATGAGTTAGATTGATAATAATGAGAGTAATAAGTATAGTAATTGTCGTTCTATCGATCATATAAGCATAATATGGCTAATAATATGAGTTAGATTGATAATAATAAGAGAAGTGAGTATAGTAATTGTCTTTCTATCGATCATGTCTGCATAATATGGTTAATAATATGAGTTAGATTGATAACAATAAGAGTAATAAGTATAGTAAATGTCGTGCTATCGATCATATCTGCATAATATGGTTAATAATATGAGTTAGATTGATAATAATAAGGGAAATGAATATAGTAATTGTCGTTCTATCGATCATATAAGCTTAATATGGCTAATAATATGAGTTAGATTGATAATAATAAGAGTAATGAGTATACTAATGTAGTTCTATCGATCATATCTGCATAATATGGTTAATAATATGAGTTGGATTGATAATAATAAGAGTAGTAAGTGTAGTAAATGTCGTGCTATCGATCATATCTGCATAATATGGTTAATAATATGAGTTAGATTGATAATAGTGTGTGTAATAAGTATAGTAATTGTCGTTCTATCGATCACATAAGCATAATATGGCTAATAATATGAGTTAGATTGGTAACAATGAGAGTAATAAGTATAGTAATTGTCGTTCTATCGATCATATAAGCATAATATGGCTAATAATATGAGTTAGATTGATAATAATAAGAGAAATGAATATAGTAATTGTCGTTCTATCGATCATATAAGCATAATATGGCTAATAATATGAGTTAGATTGATAATAATAAGAGAAATGAGTATAGTAATTGTCTTTCTATCGATCATATCTGCATAATATGGTTAATAATATGAGTTAGATTGATAACAATAACAGTAATAAGTATAGTAAATGTCGTGCTATCGAACATATCGGCATAATATGGTTAATAATATGAGTTAGATTGATAATAGTGAGTGTAATAAGTATAGTAATTGTCGTTCTATCGATCATATAAGCATAATATGGCTAATAATATGAGTTAGATTGATAATAATAAGAGTAAGGAGTAAACTAATTGTAGTTCTATCGATCATATCTGCATAATATGGTTAATAATATGAGTTAGATTGATAATAGTGAGTGTAATAAGTATAGTAATTGTCGTTATATCGATCATATCTGCATAATATGGTTAATAATATGAGTTAGATTGATAATAGTGAGTGTAATAAGTATAGTAATTGTCGTTCTATCGATCATATTTGCATAATATGGCTTATAATATGAGTTAGATTGATAATAATAAGAGAAGTGAGTATAGCCATTGTCGTTAGATCGATCATATAAGCATAATATGGCTAATGATATGAGTTAGATTGATAATAATAAGAGTAATAGGTATAGTAATTATCGTTCTACCGATCATATAAGCATAATATGGCTAATAATATGAGTTAGATTGATAATAATAAGAGAAATGAATATAGTAATTGTCGTTCTATCGATCATATAAGCATAATATGGCTAATAATATGAGTTAGATTGATAATAATAAGAGTAAGGAGTATACTAATTGTAGTTCTATCGATCATGTCTGCATAATATGGTTAATAATATGAGTTAGATTGATAACAATAAGAGTAATAAGTATAGTAAATGTCGTGCTATCGATCATATCTGCATAATATGGTTAATAATATGAGTTAGATTGATAATAGTGTGTGTAATAAGTATAGTAATTGTCGTTCTATCGATCACATAAGCATAATATGGCTAATAATATGAGTTAGATTGGTAACAATGAGAGTAATAAGTATAGTAATTGTCGTTCTATCGATCATATTAGCATAATATGGTTAATAATATGAGTTAAATTGATAATAGTGAGTGTAATGAATATAGTAATTGTCGTTCTGTCGATCATATAAGCATAATATGGCTAATAATATGAGTTAGATTGATAATAATAAGAGTAATGAGTATACTAATTGTAGTTCTATCGATCATATCTGCATAATATGGTTAATAATATGAGTTAGATTGATAATAATAAGAGTAATAAGTATAGTAAATGTCGTGTTATAGATCATATCTGCATAATATGGTTAATAATATGAGTTAGATTGATAATAATAAGAGTAGTAAGTGTAGTAAATGTCGTGCTATCGATCATATCTGCATAATATGGTTAATAATATGAGTTAGATTGATAATAGTGAGTGTAATGAGTATAGTAATTGTAGTTCTATCGATCATGTCTGCATAATATGGTTAATAATATGAGTTAGATTGATAACAGTAAGAGTAATAAGTATAGTAATTGTCGTTCTATCGATCATATTAGCATAATATGGCTAATAATATGAGTTAGATTGATAATAATAAGAGAAGTGAGTATAGTCATTGTCGTTCGATCGATCATATAAGTATAATATGTCTAATAATATGAGTAAGATTGATAATAATAAGAGAAGTGAGTATAGTCATTGTCGTTCGATCGATCATATAAGCATAATATGGCTAATAATATGAGTAAGATTGATAATAATAAGAGAAGTGAGTATAGTCATTGTCGTTCGATCAATCATATAAGCATAATATGGCTAATGATATGAGTTAGATTGATAATAATAAGAGTAATGAGTATACTAATTGTAGTTCTATCGATCATATCTGCATAATATGGTTAATAATATGAGTTAGATTGATAACAGTAAGAGTAATAAGTACAGTAAATGTCGTGCTATCGATCATATCTGCATAATATGGTTAATAATATGAGTTAGATTCATAATAATAAGAGTAATAAGTATAGTAATTGTCGTTCTATCGATCATATGTGCATAATATGGTTAATAATATGAGTTAGATTGATAACAGTGAGCGTAATAAGTATAGTAATTGTCGTTCTGTCGATCACATAAGCATAATATGGCTAATAATCTGAGTTAGATTGATAATAATAAGAGTAATAAGTGTAGTAAATGGCGTGCTATCGATCATATCTGCATAATATGGTTAATAATATGAGTTAGATTCATAATAATAAGAGTAATAAGTATAGTAATTGTCTTTCTATCGATCACATAAGCATAATATGGCTAATAATATGAGTTAGATTGACAATAATGAGAGTAATAAGTATAGTAATTGTCGTTCTATCGATCATATAAGCATAATATGGCTAATAATATGAGTTAGATTGATAATAATAAGAGAAATGAGTATAGTAATTGTCTTTCTATCGATCATATCTGCATAATATGGTTAATAATATGAGTTAGATTGATAACAATAACAGTAATAAGTATAGTAAATGTCGTGCTATCGATCATATCTGCATAATATGGTTAATAATATGAGTTAGATTGATAATAGTGAGTGTAATAAGTATAGTAATTGTCGTTCTATCGATCATATTAGCATAATATGGCTAATAATATGAGTTAGGCTGATAATAATGAGAGTAATAAGTATAGTAACTGTCGTTCTGTCGATCATATAAGCATAATATGGCTAATAATATGAATTAGATTGATAATAATAAGAGAAATGAATATAGTAATTGTCGTTCTATCGATCATATAAGCATAATATGGTTAATAATATGAGTTAGATTGATAATAATAAGAGTAATAAGTATAGTAAATGTCGTGCTATCGATCATATCTGCATAATATGGTTAGTAATATGAGTTAGATTGATAATAATAAGAGTAATAAGTGTAGTAATTGTCATGCTATCGATCATATCCGCATAATATGGTTAATAATATGAGTTAGATTGATAATAGTGAGTGTAATAGGTATAGTAATTGTCGTTCTATCGATCATATTAGTATAATATGGTTAATAATATGAGTTAGATTGATAATAATAAGAGAAGTGAGTATAGTCATTGTCGTTCGATCGATCATATAAGCATAATATGGCTAATGATATGTGTTAGATTGATAATAATAAGAGTAATGAGTATACTAATTGTAGTTCTATCGATCATATCTGCATAATATGGTTAATAATATGAGTTAGATTGATAACAGTGAGCGTAATAAGTATAGTAATTGTCGTTCTGTCGATCACATAAGCATAATATGGCTAATAATCTGAGTTAGATTGATAATAATAAGAGTAATAAGTGTAGTAAATGGCGTGCTATCGATCATATCTGCATAATATGGCTAATAATATGAGTTAGATTGATAATAATAAGAGTAATGAGTATACTAATTGTAGTTCTATCGATCATATCTGCATAATATGGTTAATAATATGAGTTAGATTGATAATAATAAGAGTAATAAGTATAGTAAATGTCGTGTTATAGATCATATCTGCATAATATGGTTAATAATATGAGTTAGATTGATAATAATAAGAGTAATAAGTGTAGTAATTGTCATGCTATCGATCATATTAGTATAATATGGTTAATAATATGAGTTAGATTGATAATAATAAGAGAAATGAATATAGTAATTGTCGTTCTATCGATCATATAAGCATAATATGGCTAATAATATGAGTTAGATTGATAATAATAAGAGTAAGGAGTAAACTAATTGTAGTTCTATCGATCATATCTGCATAATATGGTTAATAATATGAGTTAGATTGATAACAGTGAGTGTAATAAGTATAGTAATTGTCGTTCTATCGATCATATAAGCATAATATGGCTAATAATATGAGTTAGATTGATAATAATAAGAGTAAGGAGTATACTAATTGTAGTTCTATCGATCATATCTGCATAATATGGTCAATAATATGAGTTACATTGATAACAGTGAGTGTAATAAGTATAGTAATTGTCGTTCTATCGATCCTATAAGCATAATATGGCTAATGATATGAGTTAGATTGATAATAATAAGAGTAATAGGTATAGTAATTATCGTTCTACCGATCATATAAGCATAATATGGCTAATAATATGAGTTAGATTGATAATAATAAGAGAAATGAATATAGTAATTGTCGTTCTATCGATCATATAAGCATAATATGGCTAATAATATGAGTTAGATTGATAATAATAAGAGTAAGGAGTATACTAATTGTAGTTCTATCGATCATGTCTGCATAATATTGTTAATAATATGAGTTAGATTGATAACAATAAGAGTAATAAGTATAGTAAATGTCGTGCTATCGATCATATCTGCATAATATGGTTAATAATATGAGTTAGATTGATAATAGTGAGTGTAATAAGTATAGTAATTGTCGTTCTATCGATCATATTAGCATAATATGGCTAATAATATGAGTTAGATTGATAATAATAAGAGAAGTGAGTATAGTCATTGTCGTTCAATCGACCATATAAGCATAATATGGCTAATAATATGAGTAAGATTGATAATAATAAGAGAAGTGAGTATAGTCATTGTCGTTCTATCGATCATATAAGCATAATATGGCTAATAATATGAGTAAGATTGATAATAATAAGAGAAGTGAGTATAGTCATTGTCGTTCGATCAATCATATAAGCATAATATGGCTAATGATATGAGTTAGATTGATAATAATAAGAGTAATGAGTATACTAATTGTAGTTCTATCGATCATATCTGCATAATATGGTTAATAATATGAGTTAGATTGATAACAGTAAGAGTAATAAGTACAGTAAATGTCGTGCTATCGATCATATCTGCATAATATGGTTAATGATATGAGTTAGATTCATAATAATAAGAGTAATAAGTATAGTAATTGTCGTTCTATCGATCATATGTGCATAATATGGTTAATAATATGAGTTAGATTGATAACAGTGAGCGTAATAAGTATAGTAATTGTCGTTCTGTCGATCACATAAGCATAATATGGCTAATAATCTGAGTTAGATTGATAATAATAAGAGTAATAAGTGTAGTAAATGGCGTGCTATCGATCATATCTGCATAATATGGCTAATAATATGAGTTAGATTGACAATAATGAGAGTAATAAGTATAGTAATTGTCGTTCTGTCGATCATATAAGCATAATATGGCTAATAATATGAATTAGATTGATAATAATAAGAGAAATGAATATAGTAATTGTCGTTCTATCGATCATATAAGCATAATATGGCTAATAATATGAGTTAGATTGATAATAATAAGAGTAAGGAGTAAACTAATTGTAGTTCTATCGATCATATCTGCATAATATGGTTAATAATATGAGTTAGATTGATAACAGTGAGTGTAATAAGTATAGTAATTGTCGTTCTATCGATCATATAAGCATAATATGGCTAATAATATGAGTTAGATTGATAATAATAAGAGAAGTGAGTATAGTCATTGTCGTTCGATCGATCATATAGGCATAATATGGCTAATGATATGAGTTAGATTGATAATAATAAGAGTAATAGGTATAGTAATTATCGTTCTACCGATCATATAAGCATAATATGGCTAATAATATGAGTTAGATTGATAATAATAAGAGTAATAAGTATAGTAATTGTCGTCCTATCGATCATATAAGCATAATATGGCTAACAATATGAGTTAGATTGATAATAATAAGAGTAATGAGTATAGTAATTGTCGTTCTATCGATCATATAAGCATAATATGGCTAATAATATGAGTTAGATTGATAATAATAAGAGTAATGAGTATACTAATTGTAGTTCTATCGATCATATCTGCATAATATGGTTAATAATATGAGTTAGATTGATAACAGTAAGAGTAATAAGTACAGTAAATGTCGTGCTATCGATCATATCTGCATAATATGGTTAATAATATGAGTTAGATTCATAATAATAAGAGTAATAAGTATAGTAATTGTCGTTCTATCGATCATATGTGCATAATATGGTTAATAATATGAGTTAGATTGATAACAGTGAGCGTAATAAGTATAGTAATTGTCGTTCTGTCGATCACATAAGCATAATATGGCTAATAATCTGAGTTAGATTGATAATAATAAGAGTAATAAGTGTAGTAAATGTCGTGCTATCGATCATATCTGCATAATATGGTTAATAATATGAGTTAGATTGATAATAGTGAGTGTAATAAGTATAGTAATTGTCGTTCTATCGATCATATTAGCATAATATGGCTAATAATATGAGTTAGGCTGATAATAATGAGAGTAATAAGTATAGTAATTGTCGTTCTGTCGATCATATAAGCATAATATGGCTAATAATATGAATTAGATTGATAATAATAAGAGAAATGAATATAGTAATTGTCGTTCTATCGATCGTATAAGCATAATATGGCTAATAATATGAGTAAGATTGATAATAATAAGAGAAGTGAGTATAGTCATTGTAGTTCTATCGATCATATCTGCATAATATGGTTAATAATATGAGTTAGATTGATAACAGTAAGAGTAATAAGTACAGTAAATGTCGTGCTATCGATCATATCTGCATAATATGGTTAATAATATGAGTTAGATTCATAATAATAAGAGTAATAAGTATAGTAATTGTCGTTCTATCGATCATATGTGCATAATATGGTTAATAATATGAGTTAGATTGATAACAGTAAGAGTAATAAGTACAGTAAATGTCGTGCTATCGATCATATCTGCATATTATGGTTAATAATATGAGTTAGATTCATAATAATAAGAGTAATAAGTATAGTAATTGTCTTTCTATCGATCACATAAGCATAATATGGCTAATAATATGAGTTAGATTGACAATAATGAGAGTAATAAGTATAGTAATTGTCGTTCTATCGATCATATAAGCATAATATGGCTAATAATATGAGTTAGATTGATAATAATAAGAGAAATGAGTATAGTAATTGTCTTTCTATCGATCATATCTGCATAATATGGTTAATAATATGAGTTAGATTGATAACAATAACAGTAATAAGTATAGTAAATGTCGTGCTATCGATCATATCTGCATAATATGGTTAATAATATGAGTTAGATTGATAATAGTGAGTGTAATAAGTATAGTAATTGTCGTTCTATCGATCATATTAGCATAATATGGCTAATAATATGAGTTAGGCTGATAATAATGAGAGTAATAAGTATAGTAATTGTCGTTCTGTCGATCATATAAGCATAATATGGCTAATAATATGAATTAGATTGATAATAATAAGAGAAATGAATATAGTAATTGTCGTTCTATCGATCATATAAGCATAATATGGCTAATAATATGAGTTAGATTGATAATAATAAGAGTAAGGAGTATACTAATTGTAGTTCTATCGATCATATCTGCATAATATGGTTAATAATATGAGTTAGATTGATAACAGTGAGTGTAATAAGTATAGTAATTGTCGTTCTATCGATCATGTAAGCATAATATGGCTAATAATATGAGTTAGATTGATAATAATAAGAGTAAGGAGTATACTAATTGTAGTTCTATCGATCATATCTGCATAATATGGTCAATAATATGAGTTACATTGATAACAGTGAGTGTAATAAGTATAGTCATTGTCGTTCGATCAATCATATAAGCATAATATGGCTAATAATATGAGTAAGATTGATAATAATAAGAGAAGTGAGTATAGTCATTGTCGTTCGATCAATCATATAAGCATAATATGGCTAATGATATGAGTTAGATTGATAATAATAAGAGTAATGAGTATACTAATTGTAGTTCTATCGATCATATCTGCATAATATGGTTAATAATATGAGTTAGATTGATAACAGTAAGAGTAATAAGTACAGTAAATGTCGTGCTATCGATCATATCTGCATAATATGGTTAATAATATGAGTTAGATTCATAATAATAAGAGTAATAAGTATAGTAATTGTCGTTCTATCGATCATATGTGCATAATATGGTTAATAATATGAGTTAGATTGATAACAGTAAGAGTAATAAGTACAGTAAATGTCGTGCTATCGATCATATCTGCATAATATGGTTAATAATATGAGTTAGATTCATAATAATAAGAGTAATAAGTATAGTAATTGTCTTTCTATCGATCACATAAGCATAATATGGCTAATAATATGAGTTAGATTGACAATAATGAGAGTAATAAGTATAGTAATTGTCGTTCTATCGATCATATAAGCATAATATGGCTAATAATATGAGTTAGATTCATAATAATAAGAGTAATAAGTATAGTAATTGTCGTGCTATCGATCATATCTGCATAATATGGTTAATAATATGAGTTAGATTCATAATAATAAGAGTAATAAGTATAGTAATTGTCTTTCTATCGATCACATAAGCATAATATGGCTAATAATATGAGTTAGATTGACAATAATGAGAGTAATAAGTATAGTAATTGTCGTTCTATCGATCATATAAGCATAATATGGCTAATAATATGAGTTAGATTGATAATAATAAGAGAAATGAGTATAGTAATTGTCTTTCTATCGATCATATCTACATAATATGGTTAATAATATGAGTTAGATTGATAACAATAACAGTAATAAGTATAGTAAATGTCGTGCTATCGATCATATCTGCATAATATGGTTAATAATATGAGTTAGATTGATAATAGTGAGTGTAATAAGTATAGTAATTGTCGTTCTATCGATCATATTAGCATAATATGGCTAATAATATGAGTTAGGCTGATAATAATGAGAGTAATAAGTATAGTAATTGTCGTTCTGTCGATCATATAAGCATAATATGGCTAATAATATGAATTAGATTGATAATAATAAGAGAAATGAATATAGTAATTGTCGTTCTATCGATCATATAAGCATAATATGGCTAATAATATGAGTTAGATTGATAATAATAAGAGTAAGGAGTATACTAATTGTAGTTCTATCGATCATATCTGCATAACATGGTTAATAATATGAGTTAGATTGATAACAGTGAGTGTAATAAGTATAGTAATTGTCGTTCTATCGATCATGTAAGCATAA
Organism: Megachile rotundata; assembly: GCF_050947335.1. Taxonomy (NCBI): domain Eukaryota; kingdom Metazoa; phylum Arthropoda; class Insecta; order Hymenoptera; family Megachilidae; genus Megachile; species Megachile rotundata. The sequence goes on from NW_027473666.1 coordinate 45,692, forward strand.
TATGGCTAATAATATGAGTTAGATTGATAATAATAAGAGTAAGGAGTATACTAATTGTAGTTCTATCGATCATATCTGCATAATATGGTCAATAATATGAGTTACATTGATAACAGTGAGTGTAATAAGTATAGTCATTGTCGTTCGATCAATCATATAAGCATAATATGGCTAATAATATGAGTAAGATTGATAATAATAAGAGAAGTGAGTATAGTCATTGTCGTTCGATCAATCATATAAGCATAATATGGCTAATGATATGAGTTAGATTGATAATAATAAGAGTAATGAGTATACTAATTGTAGTTCTATCGATCATATCTGCATAATATGGTTAATAATATGAGTTAGATTGATAACAGTAAGAGTAATAAGTACAGTAAATGTCGTGCTATCGATCATATCTGCATAATATGGTTAATAATATGAGTTAGATTCATAATAATAAGAGTAATAAGTATAGTAATTGTCGTTCTATCGATCATATGTGCATAATATGGTTAATAATATGAGTTAGATTGATAACAGTAAGAGTAATAAGTACAGTAAATGTCGTGCTATCGATCATATCTGCATAATATGGTTAATAATATGAGTTAGATTCATAATAATAAGAGTAATAAGTATAGTAATTGTCTTTCTATCGATCACATAAGCATAATATGGCTAATAATATGAGTTAGATTGACAATAATGAGAGTAATAAGTATAGTAATTGTCGTTCTATCGATCATATAAGCATAATATGGCTAATAATATGAGTTAGATTGATAATAATAAGAGTAAGGAGTATACTAATTGTAGTTCTATCGATCATATCTGCATAATATGGTTAATAATATGAGTTAGATTGATAACAGTGAGTGTAATAAGTATAGTAATTGTCGTTCTATCGATCATGTAAGCATAATATGGCTAATAATATGAGTTAGATTGATAATAATAAGAGTAAGGAGTATACTAATTGTAGTTCTATCGATCATATCTGCATAATATGGTCAATAATATGAGTTACATTGATAACAGTGAGTGTAATAAGTATAGTAATTGTCGTTCTATCGATCCTATAAGCATAATATGGCTAATAACATGAGTTAGATTGATAATAATAAGAGAAGTGAGTATATCCATTGTCGTTCGATCGATCATATAAGCATAATATGGCTAATGATATGAGTTAGATTGATAATAATAAGAGTAATAGGTATAGTAATTATCGTTCTACCGATCATATAAGCATAATATGGCTAATAATATGAGTTAGATTGATAACAATAAGGGAAATGAATATAGTAATTGTCGTTCTATCGATCATATAAGCATAATATGGCTAATAATATGAGTTAGGCTGATAATAATGAGAGTAATAAGTATAGTAATTGTCGTTCTATCGATCATATGTGCATAATATGGTTAATAATATGAGTCAGATTGATAACAGTGAGCGTAATAAGTACAGTAAATGTCGTGCTATCCATCATATCTGCATAATATGGTTAATAATATGAGTTAGATTGATAATAGTGAGTGTAATAAGTATAGTAATTGTCGTTATATCGATCATATCTGCATAATATGGCTAATAATATGAGTAAGATTGATAATAATAAGAGAAGTGCGTATAGTCATAGTCGTTCGATCAATCATATAAGCATAATATGGCTAATGATATGAGTTAGATTGATAATAATAAGAGTAATGAGTATACTAATTGTAGTTCTATCGATCATATCTGCATAATATGGTTAATAATATGAGTTAGATTGATAACAGTAAGAGTAATAAGTACAGTAAATGTCGTGCTATCGATCATATCTGCATAATATGGTTAATAATATGAGTTAGATTGATAATTGTGAGTGTAATAAGTATAGTAATTGTCGTTCTATCGATCACATAAGCATAATATGGCTAATAATATGAGTTAGATTGACAATAATGAGAGTAATAAGTATAGTAATTGTCGTTCTGTCGATCATATAAGCATAATATGGCTAATAATATGAATTAGATTGATAATAATAAGAGAAATGAATATAGTAATTGTCGTTCTATCGATCATATAAGCATAATATGGCTAATAATATGAGTTAGATTGATAATAATAAGAGTAAGGAGTAAACTAATTGTAGTTCTATAGATCATATCTGCATAATATGGTTAATAATATGAGTTAGATTGATAACAGTGAGTGTAATAAGTATAGTAATTGTCGTTCTATCGATCATATAAGCATAATATGGCTAATAATATGAGTTAGATTGATAATAATAAGAGAAGTGAGTATAGTCATTGTCGTTCGATCGATCATATAAGCATAATATGGCTAATGATATGAGTTAGATTGATAATAATAAGAGTAATAGGTATAGTAATTATCGTTCTACCGATCATATAAGCATAATATGGCTAATAATATGAGTTAGATTGATAATAATAAGAGTAATATGTATAGTAATTGTCGTCCTATCGATCATATAAGCATAATATGGCTAACAATATGAGTTAGATTGATAATAATAAGAGTAATGGGTATAGTAATTGTCGTTCTATCGATCATATAAGCATAATATGGCTAATAATATGAGTTAGATTGATAATAATAAGAGTAATGAGTATACTAATTGTAGTTCTATCGATCATATCTGCATAATATGGTTAATAATATGAGTTAGATTGATAACAGTAAGAGTAATAAGTACAGTAAATGTCGTGCTATCGATCATATCTGCATAATATGGTTAATAATATGAGTTAGATTCATAATAATAAGAGTAATAAGTATAGTAATTGTCGTTCTATCGATCATATGTGCATAATATGGTTAATAATATGAGTTAGATTGATAACAGTGAGCGTAATAAGTATAGTAATTGTCGTTCTGTCGATCACATAAGCATAATATGGCTAATAATCTGAGTTAGATTGATAATAATAAGAGTAATAAGTGTAGTAAATGTCGTGCTATCGATCATATCTGCATAATATGGTTAATAATATGAGTTAGATTGATAATAGTGAGTGTAATAAGTATAGTAATTGTCGTTCTATCGATCATATTAGCATAATATGGCTAATAATATGAGTTAGGCTGATAATAATGAGAGTAATAAGTATAGTAATTGTCGTTCTGTCGATCATATAAGCATAATATGGCTAATAATATGAATTAGATTGATAATAATAAGAGAAATGAATATAGAGATTGTCGTTCTATCGATCATATAAGCATAATATGGCTAATAATATGAGTTAGATTGATAATAATAAGAGAAGTGAGTATAGCCATTGTCGTTCGATCGATCATATAAGCATAATATGGCTAATGATATGAGTTAGATTGATAATAATAGGAGTAATAGGTATAGTAATTATCGTTCTACCGATCATATAAGCATAATATGGCTAATAATATGAGTTAGATTGATAATAATAAGAGAAATGAATATAGTAATTGTCGTTCTATCGATCATATAAGCATAATATGGCTAATAATATGAGTTAGATTGATAATAATAAGAGTAAGGAGTATACTAATTGTAGTTCTATCGATCATATCTGCATAATATTGTTAATAATATGAGTTAGATTGATAACAATAAGAGTAATAAGTACAGTAAATGTCGTGCTATCCATCATATCTGCATAATATGGTTAATAATATGAGTTAGATTGATAATAGTGAGTGTAATAAGTATAGTAATTGTCGTTATATCGATCATATCTGCATAATATGGTTAATAATATGAGTTAGATTGATAATAGTGAGTGTAATAAGTATAGTAATAGTCGTTCTATCGATCATATTAGCATAATATGGTTAATAACATGAGTTAGATTGATAACAATAAGGGAAATGAATATAGTAATTGTCGTTCTATCGATCATATAAGCTTAATATGGCTAATAATATGAGTTAGATTGATAATAATAAGAGTAATGAGTATACTAATTGTAGTTCTATCGATCATATCTGCATAATATGGTTAATAATATGAGTTAGATTCATAATAATAAGAGTAATAAGTATAGTAATTGTCGTTCTATCGATCATATGTGCATAATATGGTTAATAATATGAGTTAGATTGATAACAGTAAGAGTAATAAGTACAGTAAATGTCGTGCTATCGATCATATCTGCATAATATGGTTAATAATATGAGTTAGATTCATAATAATAAGAGTAATAAGTATAGTTATTATCTTTCTATCGATCACATAAACATAATATGGCTAATAATATGAGTTAGATTGACAATAATGAGAGTAATAAGTATAGTAATTGTCGTTCTATCGATCATATAAGCATAATATGGCTAATAATATGAGTTAGATTGATAATAATAAGAGAAATGAGTATAGTAATTGTCTTTCTATCGATCATATCTGCATAATATGGTTAATAATATGAGTTAGATTGATAACAATAACAGTAATAAGTATAGTAAATGTCGTGCTATCGATCATATCTGCATAATATGGTTAATAATATGAGTTAGATTCATAATAATAAGAGTAATAAGTATAGTAATTGTCGTTCTATCGATCATATGTGCATAATATGGTTAATAATATGAGTTAGATTGATAACAGTGAGCGTAATAAGTATAGTAATTGTCGTTCTGTCGATCACATAAGCATAATATGGCTAATAATCTGAGTTAGATTGATAATAATAAGAGTAATAAGTGTAGTAAATGTCGTGCTATCGATCATATCTGCATAATATGGTTAATAATATGAGTTAGATTGATAATAGTGAGTGTAATAAGTATAGTAATTGTCGTTCTATCGATCATATTAGCATAATATGGCTAATAATATGAGTTAGGCTGATAATAATGAGAGTAATAAGTATAGTAATTGTCGTTCTGTCGATCATATAAGCATAATATGGCTAATAATATGAATTAGATTGATAATAATAAGAGAAATGAATATAGTAATTGTCGTTCTATCGATCATATAAGCATAATATGGCTAATAATATGAGTAAGATTGATAATAATAAGAGAAGTGAGTATAGTCATTGTCGTTCGATCGATCATATAAGCATAATATGGCTAATAATATGAGTAAGATTGATAATAATAAGAGAAGTGAGTATAGTCATTGTCGTTCGATCAATCATATAAGCATAATATGGCTAATGATATGAGTTAGATTGATAATAATAAGAGTAATGAGTATACTAATTGCAGTTCTATCGATCATATCTGCATAATATGGTTAATAATATGAGTTAGATTGATAACAGTAAGAGTAATAAGTACAGTAAATGTCGTGCTATCGATCATATCTGCATAATATGGTTAATAATATGAGTTAGATTCATAATAATAAGAGTAATAAGTATAGTAATTGTCGTTCTATCGATCATATGTGCATAATATGGTTAATAATATGAGTTAGATTGATAACAGTAAGAGTAATAAGTACAGTAAATGTCGTGCTATCGATCATATCTGCATAATATGGTTAATAATATGAGTTAGATTCATAATAATAAGAGTAATAAGTATAGTAATTGTCTTTCTATCGATCACATAAGCATAATATGGCTAATAATATGAGTTAGATTGACAATAATGAGAGTAATAAGTATAGTAATTGTCGTTCTATCGATCATATAAGCATAATATGGCTAATAATATGAGTTAGATTGATAATAATAAGAGAAATGAGTATAGTAATTGTCTTTCTATCGATCATATCTGCATAATATGGTTAATAATATGAGTTAGATTGATAACAATAACAGTAATAAGTATAGTAAATGTCGTGCTATCGATCATATCTGCATAATATGGTTAATAATATGAGTTAGATTGATAATAGTGAGTGTAATAAGTATAGTAATTGTCGTTCTATCGATCATATTAGCATAATATGGCTAATAATATGAGTTAGGCTGATAATAATGAGAGTAATAAGTATAGTAATTGTCGTTCTGTCGATCATATAAGCATAATATGGCTAATAATATGAATTAGATTGATAATAATAAGAGAAATGAATATAGTAATTGTCGTTCTATCGATCATATAAGCATAATATGGCTAATAGTATGAGTTAGATTGATAATAATAAGAGTAAGGAGTATACTAATTGTAGTTCTATCGATCATATCTGCATAATATGGTTAATAATATGAGTTAGATTGATAACAGTGAGTGTAATGAGTATAGTAATTGTCGTTCTATCGATCATGTAAGCATAATATGGCTAATAATATGAGTTAGATTGATAATAATAAGAGTAAGGAGTATACTAATTGTAGTTCTATCGATCATATCTGCATAATATGGTCAATAATATGAGTTACATTGATAACAGTGAGTGTAATAAGTATAGTAATTGTCGTTCTATCGATCCTATAAGCATAATATGGCTAATAATATGAGTTAGATTGATAATAATAAGAGAAGTGAGTATATCCATTGTCGTTCGATCGATCATATAAGCATAATATGGCTAATGATATGAGTTAGATTGATAATAATAAGAGTAATAGGTATAGTAATTATCGTTCTACCGATCATATAAGCATAATATGGCTAATAATATGAGTTAGATTGATAATAATAAGAGTAAGGAGTATACTAATTGTAGTTCTATCGATCATATCTGCATAATATTGTTAATAATATGAGTTAGATTGATAACAATAAGAGTAATAAGTACAGTAAATGTCGTGCTATCCATCATATCTGCATAATATGGTTAATAATATGAGTTAGATTGATAATAGTGAGTGTAATAAGTATAGTAATTGTCGTTATATCGATCATATCTGCATAATATGGTTAATAATATGAGTTAGATTGATAATAGTGAGTGCAATAAGTATAGTAATTGTCGTTCTATCGATCATATTAGCATAATATGGTTAATAACATGAGTTAGATTGATAATAATAAGAGTAATGAGTATAGTAATTGTCGTCTATCGATCATATAAGCATAATATGGCTAATAATATGAGTTAGGCTGATAATAATGAGAGTAATGAGTATAGTAATAGTCGTTCTGTCGATCATATAAGCATAACATGGCTAATAATATGAGTTAGATTGATAACAATAAGGGAAATGAATATAGTAATTGTCGTTCTATCGATCATATAAGCATAATATGGCTAATAATATGAGTTAGGCTGATAATAATGAGAGTAATAAGTATAGTAATTGTCGTTCTATCGATCATATGTGCATAATATGGTTAATAATATGAGTTAGATTGATAACAGTGAGCGTAATAAGTATAGTAATTGTCGTTCTGTCGATCACATAAGCATAATATGGCTAATAATCTGAGTTAGATTGATAATAATAAGAGTAATAAGTGTAGTAAATGGCGTGCTATCGATCATATCTGCATAATATGGTTAATAATATGAGTTAGATTCATAATAATAAGAGTAATAAGTATAGTAATTGTCCTTCTATCGATCACATAAGCATAATATGGCTAATAATATGAGTTAGATTGACAATAATGAGAGTAATAAGTATAGTAATTGTCGTTCTATCGATCACATAAGCATAATATGGCTAATAATGTGAGTTAGATTGATAATAGTAAGAGAAATGAGTATAGTAATTGTCTTTCTATCGATTATCTGCATAATATGGTTAATAATATCAGTTAGATTGATAACAATAAGAGTAATAAGTATAGTAAATGTCGTGCTATCGATCATATCTGCATAATATGGTTAATAATATGAGTTAGATTGATAATAGTGAGTGTAATAAGTATAGTAATTGTCGTTCTATCGATCATATTAGCATAATATGGCTAATAATATGAGTTAGGCTGATAATAATGAGAGTAATAAGTATAGTAATTGTCGTTCTGTCGATCATATAAGCATAATATGGCTAATAATATGAATTAGATTGATAATAATAAGAGAAATGAATATAGTAATTGTCGTTCTATCGATCATATAAGCATAATATGGCTAATAATATGAGTTAGATTGATAATAATAAGAGTAAGGAGTAAACTAATTGTAGTTCTATCGATCATATCTGCATAATATGGTTAATAATATGAGTTAGATTGATAACAGTGAGTGTAATAAGTATAGTAATTGTCGTTCTATCGATCATATAAGCATAATATGGCTAATAATATGAGTTAGATTGATAATAATAAGAGAAGTGAGTATAGTCATTGTCGTTCGATCGATCATATAAGCATAATATGGCTAATGATATGAATTAGATTGATAATAATAAGAGTAATAGGTATAGTAATTATCGTTCTACCGATCATATAAGCATAATATGGCTAATAATATGAGTTAGATTGATAATAATAAGAGTAATAAGTATAGTAATTGTCGTCCTATCGATCATATAAGCATAATATGGCTAACAATATGAGTTAGATTGATAATAATAGGAGTAATGAGTATAGTAATTGTCGTTCTATCGATCATATAAGCATAATATGGCTAATAATATGAGTTAGATTGATAATAATAAGAGTAATGAGTATACTAATTGTAGTTCTATCGATCATATCTGCATAATATGGTTAATAATATGAGTTAGATTGATAACAGTAAGAGTAATAAGTACAGTAAATGTCGTGCTATCGATCATATCTGCATAATATGGTTAATAATATGAGTTAGATTCATAATAATAAGAGTAATAAGTATAGTAATTGTCGTTCTATCGATCATATGTGCATAATATGGTTAATAATATGAGTTAGATTGATAACAGTGAGCGTAATAAGTATAGTAATTGTCGTTCTGTCGATCACATAAGCATAATATGGCTAATAATCTGAGTTAGATTGATAATAATAAGAGTAATAAGTGTAGTAAATGTCGTGCTATCGATCATATCTGCATAATATGGTTAATAATATGAGTTAGATTGATAATAGTGAGTGTAATAAGTATAGTAATTGTCGTTCTATCGATCATATTAGCATAATATGGCTAATAATATGAGTTAGGCTGATAATAATGAGAGTAATAAGTATAGTAATTGTCGTTCTGTCGATCATATAAGCATAATATGGCTAATAATATGAATTAGATTGAAAATAATAAGAGAAATGAATATAGTAATTGTCGTTCTATCGATCATATAAGCATAATATGGCTAATAATATGAGTTAGATTGATAATAATAAGAGAAGTGAGTATAGCCATTGTCGTTCGATCGATCATATAAGCATAATATGGCTAATGATATGAGTTAGATTGATAATAATACGAGAAATAGGTATAGTAATTATCGTTCTACCGATCATATAAGCATAATATGGCTAATAATATGAGTTAGATTGATAATAATAAGAGAAATGAATATAGTAATTGTCGTTCTATCGATCATATAAGCATAATATGGCTAATAATATGAGTTAGATTGATAATAATAAGAGTAAGGAGTATACTAATTGTAGTTCTATCGATCATATCTGCATAATATTGTTAATAATATGAGTTAGATTGATAACAATAAGAGTAATAAGTACAGTAAATGTCGTGCTATCCATCATATCTGCATAATATGGTTAATAATATGAGTTAGATTGATAATAGTGAGTGTAATAAGTATAGTAATTGTCGTTATATCGATCATATCTGCATAATATGGTTAATAATATGAGTTAGATTGATAATAGTGAGTGTAATAAGTATAGTAATAGTCGTTCTATCGATCATATTAGCATAATATGGTTAATAACATGAGTTAGATTGATAACAATAAGGGAAATGAATATAGTAATTGTCGTTCTATCGATCATATAAGCTTAATATGGCTAATAATATGAGTTAGATTGATAATAATAAGAGTAATGAGTATACTAATTGTAGTTCTATCGATCATATCTGCATAATATGGTTAATAATATGAGTTAGATTGATAACAGTGAGTGTAATAAGTATAGTAATTGTCGTTCTATCGATCATATAAGCATAATATGGCTAAAAATATGAGTTAGATTGATAATAATAAGAGAAGTGAGTATAGTCATTGTCGTTCGATCGATCATATGAGCATAATATGGCTAATGATATGAGTTAGATTGATAATAATAAGAGTAATAGGTATAGTAATTATCGTTCTACCGATCATATAAGCATAATATGGCTAATAATATGAGTAAGATTGATAATAATAAGAGAAGTGAGTATAGTCATTGTCGTTCGATCAATCATATAAGCATAATATGGCTAATGATATGAGTTAGATTGATAATAATAAGAGTAATGAGTATACTAATTGTAGTTCTATCGATCATATCTGCATAATATGGTTAATAATATGAGTTAGATTGATAACAGTAAGAGTAATAAGTACAGTAAATGTCGTGCTATCGATCATATCTGCATAATATGGTTAATAATATGAGTTAGATTGATAATAGTGAGTGTAATAAGTATAGTAATTGTCGTTCTATCGATCATATTAGCATAATATGGCTAATAATATGAGTTAGGCTGATAATAATGAGAGTAATAAGTATAGTAATTGTCGTTCTGTCGATCATATAAGCATAATATGGCTAATAATATGAATTAGATTGATAATAATAAGAGAAATGAATATAGTAATTGTCGTTCTATCGATCATATAAGCATAATATGGCTAATAATATGAGTTAGATTGATAATAATAAGAGTAAGGAGTAAACTAATTGTAGTTCTATCGATCATATCTGCATAATATGGTTAATAATATGAGTTAGATTGATAACAGTGAGTGTAATAATTATAGCAATTGTCGTTCTATCGATCATATAAGCATAATATGGCTAATAATATGAGTTAGATTGATAATAATAAGAGTAAGGAGTATACTAATTGTAGTTCTATCGATCAATCTGCATAATATGGTCAATAATATGAGTTACATTGATAACAGTGAGTGTAATAAGTATAGTAATTGTCGTTCTATCGATCCTATAAGCATAATATGGCTAATAATATGAGTTAGATTGATAATAATAAGAGAAGTGAGTATATCCATTGTCGTTCGATCGATCATATAAGCATAATATGGCTAATGATATGAGTTAGATTGATAATAATAAGAGTAATAGGTATAGTAATTATCGTTCTACCGATCATATAAGCATAATATGGCTAATAATATGAGTTAGGCTGATAATAATGAGAGTAATAAGTATAGTAATAGTCGTTCTGTCGATCATATAAGCATAATATGGCTAATAATATGAGTTAGATTGATAATAATAAGAGTAATGAGTATACTAATTGTAGTTCTATCGATCATATCTGCATAATATGGTTAATAATATGAGTTAGATTGATAATAATAAGAGTAATAAGTATAGTAAATGTCGTGCTATCGATCATATCTGCATAGTATGGTTAATAATATGAGTTAGATTGATAATAATAAGAGTAATAAGTGTAGTAATTGTCATGCTATCGATCATATCCGCATAATATGGTTAATAATATGAGTTAGATTGATAATAGTGAGTGTAATAGGTATAGTAATTGTCGTTCTATCGATCATATTAGTATAATATGGTTAATAATATGAGTTAGATTGATAATAATAAGAGAAATGAGTATAGTCATTGTCGTTCGATCGATCATATAAGCATAATATGGCTAATGATATGAGTTAGATTGATAATAATAAGAGTAATGAGTATACTAATTGTAGTTCTATCGATCATATCTGCATAATATGGTTAATAATATGAGTTAGATTGATAACAGTGAGCGTAATAAGTATAGTAATTGTCGTTCTGTCGATCACATAAGCATAATATGGCTAATAATCTGAGTTAGATTGATAATAATAAGAGTAATAAGTGTAGTAAATGGCGTGCTATCGATCATATCTGCATAATATGGTTAATAATATGAGTTAGATTCATAATAATAAGAGTAATAAGTATAGTAATTGTCCTTCTATCGATCACATAAGCATAATATGGCTAATAATATGAGTTAGATTGACAATAATGAGAGTAATAAGTATAGTAATTGTCGTTCTATCGATCACATAAGCATAATATGGCTAATAATGTGAGTTAGATTGATAATAGTAAGAGAAATGAGTATAGTAATTGTCTTTCTATCGATTATCTGCATAATATGGTTAATAATATCAGTTAGATTGATAACAATAAGAGTAATAAGTATAGTAAATGTCGTGCTATCGATCATATCTGCATAATATGGTTAATAATATGAGTTAGATTGATAATAGTGAGTGTAATAAGTATAGTAATTGTCGTTCTATCGATCATATTAGCATAATATGGCTAATAATATGAGTTAGGCTGATAATAATGAGAGTAATAAGTATAGTAATTGTCGTTCTGTCGATCATATAAGCATAATATGGCTAATAATATGAATTAGATTGATAATAATAAGAGAAATGAATATAGTAATTGTCGTTCTATCGATCATATAAGCATAATATGGCTAATAATATGAGTTAGATTGATAATAATAAGAGTAAGGAGTAAACTAATTGTAGTTCTATCGATCATATCTGCATAATATGGTTAATAATATGAGTTAGATTGTTAACAGTGAGTGTAATAAGTATAGTAATTGTCGTTCTATCGATCATATAAGCATAATATGGCTAATAATATGAGTTAGATTGATAATAATAAGAGAAGTGAGTATAGTCATTGTCGTTCGATCGATCATATAAGCATAATATGGCTAATGATATGAATTAGATTGATAATAATAAGAGTAATAGGTATAGTAATTATCGTTCTACCGATCATATAAGCATAATATGGCTAATAATATGAGTTAGATTGATAATAATAAGAGTAATAAGTATAGTAATTGTCGTCCTATCGATCATATAAGCATAATATGGCTAACAATATGAGTTAGATTGATAATAATAGGAGTAATGAGTATAGTAATTGTCGTTCTATCGATCATATAAGCATAATATGGCTAATAATATGAGTTAGATTGATAATAATAAGAGTAAGGAGTATACTAATTGTAGTTCTATCGATCATATCTGCATAATATGGTTAATAATATGAGTTAGATTGATAACAGTGAGTGTAATGAGTATAGTAATTGTCGTTCTATCGATCATGTAAGCATAATATGGCTAATAATATGAGTTAGATTGATAATAATAAGAGTAAGGAGTATACTAATTGTAGTTCTATCGATCATATCTGCATAATATGGTTAATAATATCAGTTAGATTGATAACAATAAGAGTAATAAGTATAGTAAATGTCGTGCTATCGATCATATCTGCATAATATGGTTAATAATATGAGTTAGATTGATAATAGTGAGTGTAATAAGTATAGTAATTGTCGTTCTATCGATCATATTAGCATAATATGGCTAATAATATGAGTTAGGCTGATAATAATGAGAGTAATAAGTATAGTAATTGTCGTTCTGTCGATCATATAAGCATAATATGGCTAATAATATGAATTAGATTGATAATAATAAGAGAAATGAATATAGTAATTGTCGTTCTATCGATCATATAAGCATAATATGGCTAATAATATGAGTTAGATTGATAATAATAAGAGTAAGGAGTAAACTAATTGTAGTTCTATCGATCATATCTGCATAATATGGTTAATAATATGAGTTAGATTGTTAACAGTGAGTGTAATAAGTATAGTAATTGTCGTTCTATCGATCATATAAGCATAATATGGCTAATAATATGAGTTAGATTGATAATAATAAGAGAAGTGAGTATAGTCATTGTCGTTCGATCGATCATATAAGCATAATATGGCTAATGATATGAATTAGATTGATAATAATAAGAGTAATAGGTATAGTAATTATCGTTCTACCGATCATATAAGCATAATATGGCTAATAATATGAGTTAGATTGATAATAATAAGAGTAATAAGTATAGTAATTGTCGTCCTATCGATCATATAAGCATAATATGGCTAACAATATGAGTTAGATTGATAATAATAGGAGTAATGAGTATAGTAATTGTCGTTCTATCGATCATATAAGCATAATATGGCTAATAATATGAGTTAGATTGATAATAATAAGAGTAAGGAGTATACTAATTGTAGTTCTATCGATCATATCTGCATAATATGGTTAATAATATGAGTTAGATTGATAACAGTGAGTGTAATGAGTATAGTAATTGTCGTTCTATCGATCATGTAAGCATAATATGGCTAATAATATGAGTTAGATTGATAATAATAAGAGTAAGGAGTATACTAATTGTAGTTCTATCGATCATATCTGCATAATATGGTCAATAATATGAGTTACATTGATAACAGTGAGTGTAATAAGTATAGTAATTGTCGTTCTATCGATCCTATAAGCATAATATGGCTAATAATATGAGTTAGATTGATAATAATAAGAGAAGTGAGTATATCCATTGTCGTTCGATCGATCATATAAGCATAATATGGCTAATGATATGAGTTAGATTGATAATAATAAGAGTAATAGGTATAGTAATTATCGTTCTACCGATCATATAAGCATAATATGGCTAATAATATGAGTTAGATTGATAATAATAAGAGTAAGGAGTATACTAATTGGAGTTCTATCGATCATATCTGCATAATATTGTTAATAATATGAGTTAGATTGATAACAATAAGAGTAATAAGTACAGTAAATGTCGTGCTATCCATCATATCTGCATAATATGGTTAATAATATGAGTTAGATTGATAATAGTGAGTGTAATAAGTATAGTAATTTTCGTTATATCGATCATATCTGCATAATATGGTTAATAATATGAGTTAGATTGATAATAGTGAGTGCAATAAGTATAGTAATTGTCGTTCTATCGATCATATTAGCATAATATGGTTAATAACATGAGTTAGATTGATAATAATAAGAGTAATGAGTATAGTAATTGTCGTCTATCGATCATATAAGCATAATATGGCTAATAATATGAGTTAGGCTGATAATAATGAGAGTAATGAGTATAGTAATAGTCGTTCTGTCGATCATATAAGCATAACATGGCTAATAATATGAGTTAGATTGATAACAATAAGGGAAATGAATATAGTAATTGTCGTTCTATCGATCATATAAGCATAATATGGCTAATAATATGAGTTAGGCTGATAATAATGAGAGTAATAAGTATAGTAATTGTCGTTCTATCGATCATATGTGCATAATATGGTTAATAATATGAGTTAGATTGATAACAGTGAGCGTAATAAGTATAGTAATTGTCGTTCTGTCGATCACATAAGCATAATATGGCTAATAATCTGAGTTAGATTGATAATAATAAGAGTAATAAGTGTAGTAAATGGCGTGCTATCGATCATATCTGCATAATATGGTTAATAATATGAGTTAGATTCATAATAATAAGAGTAATAAGTATAGTAATTGTCCTTCTATCGATCACATAAGCATAATATGGCTAATAATATGAGTTAGATTGACAATAATGAGAGTAATAAGTATAGTAATTGTCGTTCTATCGATCACATAAGCATAATATGGCTAATAATGTGAGTTAGATTGATAATAGTAAGAGAAATGAGTATAGTAATTGTCTTTCTATCGATTATCTGCATAATATGGTTAATAATATCAGTTAGATTGATAACAATAAGAGTAATAAGTATAGTAAATGTCGTGCTATCGATCATATCTGCATAATATGGTTAATAATATGAGTTAGATTGATAATAGTGAGTGTAATAAGTATAGTAATTGTCGTTCTATCGATCATATTAGCATAATATGGCTAATAATATGAGTTAGGCTGATAATAATGAGAGTAATAAGTATAGTAATTGTCGTTCTGTCGATCATATAAGCATAATATGGCTAATAATATGAATTAGATTGATAATAATAAGAGAAATGAATATAGTAATTGTCGTTCTATCGATCATATAAGCATAATATGGCTAATAATATGAGTTAGATTGATAATAATAAGAGTAAGGAGTAAACTAATTGTAGTTCTATCGATCATATCTGCATAATATGGTTAATAATATGAGTTAGATTGATAACAGTGAGTGTAATAAGTATAGTAATTGTCGTTCTATCGATCATATAAGCATAATATGGCTAATAATATGAGTTAGATTGATAATAATAAGAGAAGTGAGTATAGTCATTGTCGTTCGATCGATCATATAAGCATAATATGGCTAATGATATGAATTAGATTGATAATAATAAGAGTAATAGGTATAGTAATTATCGTTCTACCGATCATATAAGCATAATATGGCTAATAATATGAGTTAGATTGATAATAATAAGAGTAATAAGTATAGTAATTGTCGTCCTATCGATCATATAAGCATAATATGGCTAACAATATGAGTTAGATTGATAATAATAGGAGTAATGAGTATAGTAATTGTCGTTCTATCGATCATATAAGCATAATATGGCTAATAATATGAGTTAGATTGATAATAATAAGAGTAATGAGTATACTAATTGTAGTTCTATCGATCATATCTGCATAATATGGTTAATAATATGAGTTAGATTGATAACAGTAAGAGTAATAAGTACAGTAAATGTCGTGCTATCGATCATATCTGCATAATATGGTTAATAATATGAGTTAGATTCATAATAATAAGAGTAATAAGTATAGTAATTGTCGTTCTATCGATCATATGTGCATAATATGGTTAATAATATGAGTTAGATTGATAACAGTGAGCGTAATAAGTATAGTAATTGTCGTTCTGTCGATCACATAAGCATAATATGGCTAATAATCTGAGTTAGATTGATAATAATAAGAGTAATAAGTGTAGTAAATGTCGTGCTATCGATCATATCTGCATAATATGGTTAATAATATGAGTTAGATTGATAATAGTGAGTGTAATAAGTATAGTAATTGTCGTTCTATCGATCATATTAGCATAATATGGCTAATAATATGAGTTAGGCTGATAATAATGAGAGTAATAAGTATAGTAATTGTCGTTCTGTCGATCATATAAGCATAATATGGCTAATAATATGAATTAGATTGATAATAATAAGAGAAATGAATATAGTAATTGTCGTTCTATCGATCATATAAGCATAATATGGCTAATAATATGAGTTAGATTGATAATAATAAGAGAAGTGAGTATAGCCATTGTCGTTCGATCGATCATATAAGCATAATATGGCTAATGATATGAGTTAGATTGATAATAATAGGAGAAATAGGTATAGTAATTATCGTTCTACCGATCATATAAGCATAATATGGCTAATAATATGAGTTAGATTGATAATAATAAGAGAAATGAATATAGTAATTGTCGTTCTATCGATCATATAAGCATAATATGGCTAATAATATGAGTTAGATTGATAATAATAAGAGTAAGGAGTATACTAATTGTAGTTCTATCGATCATATCTGCATAATATTGTTAATAATATGAGTTAGATTGATAACAATAAGAGTAATAAGTACAGTAAATGTCGTGCTATCCATCATATCTGCATAATATGGTTAATAATATGAGTTAGATTGATAATAGTGAGTGTAATAAGTATAGTAGTTGTCGTTATATCGATCATATCTGCATAATATGGTTAATAATATGAGTTAGATTGATAATAGTGAGTGTAATAAGTATAGTAATAGTCGTTCTATCGATCATATTAGCATAATATGGTTAATAACATGAGTTAGATTGATAACAATAAGGGAAATGAATATAGTAATTGTCGTTCTATCGATCATATAAGCTTAATATGGCTAATAATATGAGTTAGATTGATAATAATAAGAGTAATGAGTATACTAATTGTAGTTCTATCGATCATATCTGCATAATATGGTTAATAATATGAGTTAGATTGATAACAGTGAGTGTAATAAGTATAGTAATTGTCGTTCTATCGATCATATAAGCATAATATGGCTAAAAATATGAGTTAGATTGATAATAATAAGAGAAGTGAGTATAGTCATTGTCGTTCGATCGATCATATGAGCATAATATGGCTAATGATATGAGTTAGATTGATAATAATAAGAGTAATAGGTATAGTAATTATCGTTCTACCGATCATATAAGCATAATATGGCTAATAATATGAGTAAGATTGATAATAATAAGAGAAGTGAGTATAGTCATTGTCGTTCGATCAATCATATAAGCATAATATGGCTAATGATATGAGTTAGATTGATAATAATAAGAGTAATGAGTATACTAATTGTAGTTCTATCGATCATATCTGCATAATATGGTTAATAATATGAGTTAGATTGATAACAGTAAGAGTAATAAGTACAGTAAATGTCGTGCTATCGATCATATCTGCATAATATGGTTAATAATATGAGTTAGATTGATAATAGTGAGTGTAATAAGTATAGTAATTGTCGTTCTATCGATCATATTAGCATAATATGGCTAATAATATGAGTTAGGCTGATAATAATGAGAGTAA
Source organism: Megachile rotundata (assembly GCF_050947335.1). Taxonomy (NCBI): domain Eukaryota; kingdom Metazoa; phylum Arthropoda; class Insecta; order Hymenoptera; family Megachilidae; genus Megachile; species Megachile rotundata. The sequence continues at coordinate 64,151 of NW_027473666.1, forward strand.
TAAGTATAGTAATTGTCGTTCTGTCGATCATATAAGCATAATATGGCTAATAATATGAATTAGATTGATAATAATAAGAGAAATGAATATAGTAATTGTCGTTCTATCGATCATATAAGCATAATATGGCTAATAATATGAGTTAGATTGATAATAATAAGAGTAAGGAGTAAACTAATTGTAGTTCTATCGATCATATCTGCATAATATGGTTAATAATATGAGTTAGATTGATAACAGTGAGTGTAATAATTATAGCAATTGTCGTTCTATCGATCATATAAGCATAATATGGCTAATAATATGAGTTAGATTGATAATAATAAGAGTAAGGAGTATACTAATTGTAGTTCTATCGATCATATCTGCATAATATGGTCAATAATATGAGTTACATTGATAACAGTGAGTGTAATAAGTATAGTAATTGTCGTTCTATCGATCCTATAAGCATAATATGGCTAATAATATGAGTTAGATTGATAATAATAAGAGAAGTGAGTATATCCATTGTCGTTCGATCGATCATATAAGCATAATATGGCTAATGATATGAGTTAGATTGATAATAATAAGAGTAATAGGTATAGTAATTATCGTTCTACCGATCATATAAGCATAATATGGCTAATAATATGAGTTAGGCTGATAATAATGAGAGTAATAAGTATAGTAATAGTCGTTCTGTCGATCATATAAGCATAATATGGCTAATAATATGAGTTAGATTGATAATAATAAGAGTAATGAGTATACTAATTGTAGTTCTATCGATCATATCTGCATAATATGGTTAATAATATGAGTTAGATTGATAATAATAAGAGTAATAAGTATAGTAAATGTCGTGCTATCGATCATATCTGCATAGTATGGTTAATAATATGAGTTAGATTGATAATAATAAGAGTAATAAGTGTAGTAATTGTCATGCTATCGATCATATCCGCATAATATGGTTAATAATATGAGTTAGATTGATAATAGTGAGTGTAATAGGTATAGTAATTGTCGTTCTATCGATCATATTAGTATAATATGGTTAATAATATGAGTTAGATTGATAATAATAAGAGAAATGAGTATAGTCATTGTCGTTCGATCGATCATATAAGCATAATATGGCTAATGATATGAGTTAGATTGATAATAATAAGAGTAATGAGTATACTAATTGTAGTTCTATCGATCATATCTGCATAATATGGTTAATAATATGAGTTAGATTGATAACAGTGAGCGTAATAAGTATAGTAATTGTCGTTCTGTCGATCACATAAGCATAATATGGCTAATAATCTGAGTTAGATTGATAATAATAAGAGTAATAAGTGTAGTAAATGGCGTGCTATCGATCATATCTGCATAATATGGTTAATAATATGAGTTAGATTCATAATAATAAGAGTAATAAGTATAGTAATTGTCCTTCTATCGATCACATAAGCATAATATGGCTAATAATATGAGTTAGATTGACAATAATGAGAGTAATAAGTATAGTAATTGTCGTTCTATCGATCACATAAGCATAATATGGCTAATAATGTGAGTTAGATTGATAATAGTAAGAGAAATGAGTATAGTAATTGTCTTTCTATCGATTATCTGCATAATATGGTTAATAATATCAGTTAGATTGATAACAATAAGAGTAATAAGTATAGTAAATGTCGTGCTATCGATCATATCTGCATAATATGGTTAATAATATGAGCTAGATTGATAATAGTGAGTGTAATAAGTATAGTAATTGTCGTTCTATCGATCATATTAGCATAATATGGCTAATAATATGAGTTAGGCTGATAATAATGAGAGTAATAAGTATAGTAATTGTCGTTCTGTCGATCATATAAGCATAATATGGCTAATAATATGAATTAGATTGATAATAATAAGAGAAATGAATATAGTAATTGTCGTTCTATCGATCATATAAGCATAATATGGCTAATAATATGAGTTAGATTGATAATAATAAGAGTAAGGAGTAAACTAATTGTAGTTCTATCGATCATATCTGCATAATATGGTTAATAATATGAGTTAGATTGATAACAGTGAGTGTAATAAGTATAGTAATTGTCGTTCTATCGATCATATAAGCATAATATGGCTAATAATATGAGTTAGATTGATAATAATAAGAGAAGTGAGTATAGTCATTGTCGTTCGATCGATCATATAAGCATAATATGGCTAATGATATGAATTAGATTGATAATAATAAGAGTAATAGGTATAGTAATTATCGTTCTACCGATCATATAAGCATAATATGGCTAATAATATGAGTTAGATTGATAATAATAAGAGTAATAAGTATAGTAATTGTCGTCCTATCGATCATATAAGCATAATATGGCTAACAATATGAGTTAGATTGATAATAATAGGAGTAATGAGTATAGTAATTGTCGTTCTATCGATCATATAAGCATAATATGGCTAATAATATGAGTTAGATTGATAATAATAAGAGTAATGAGTATACTAATTGTAGTTCTATCGATCATATCTGCATAATATGGTTAATAATATGAGTTAGATTGATAACAGTAAGAGTAATAAGTACAGTAAATGTCGTGCTATCGATCATATCTGCATAATATGGTTAATAATATGAGTTAGATTCATAATAATAAGAGTAATAAGTATAGTAATTGTCGTTCTATCGATCATATGTGCATAATATGGTTAATAATATGAGTTAGATTGATAACAGTGAGCGTAATAAGTATAGTAATTGTCGTTCTGTCGATCACATAAGCATAATATGGCTAATAATCTGAGTTAGATTGATAATAATAAGAGTAATAAGTGTAGTAAATGTCGTGCTATCGATCATATCTGCATAATATGGTTAATAATATGAGTTAGATTGATAATAGTGAGTGTAATAAGTATAGTAATTGTCGTTCTATCGATCATATTAGCTTAATATGGCTAATAATATGAGTTAGGCTGATAATAATGAGAGTAATAAGTATAGTAATTGTCGTTCTGTCGATCATATAAGCATAATATGGCTAATAATATGAATTAGATTGATAATAATAAGAGAAATGAATATAGTAATTGTCGTTCTATCGATCATATAAGCATAATATGGCTAATAATATGAGTTAGATTGATAATAATAAGAGAAGTGAGTATATCCATTGTCGTTCGATCGATCATATAAGCATAATATGGCTAATGATATGAGTTAGATTGATAATAATAAGAGTAATAGGTATAGTAATTATCGTTCTACCGATCATATAAGCATAATATGGCTAATAATATGAATTAGATTGATAATAATAAGAGAAATGAATATAGTAATTGTCGTTCTATCGATCATATAAGCATAATATGGCTAATAATATGAGTTAGATTGATAATAATAAGAGTAATGAGTATACTAATTGTAGTTCTATCGATCATATCTGCATAATATGGTTAATAATATGAGTTAGATTGATAACAGTGAGTGTAATAAGTATAGTAATTGTCGTTCTATCGATCATATAAGCATAATATGGCTAAAAATATGAGTTAGATTGATAATAATAAGAGAAGTGAGTATAGTCATTGTCGTTCGATCGATCATATGAGCATAATATGGCTAATGATATGAGTTAGATTGATAATAATAAGAGTAATAGGTATAGTAATTATCGTTCTACCGATCATATAAGCATAATATGGCTAATAATATGAGTAAGATTGATAATAATAAGAGAAGTGAGTATAGTCATTGTCGTTCGATCAATCATATAAGCATAATATGGCTAATGATATGAGTTAGATTGATAATAATAAGAGTAATGAGTATACTAATTGTAGTTCTATCGATCATATCTGCATAATATGGTTAATAATATGAGTTAGATTGATAACAGTAAGAGTAATAAGTACAGTAAATGTCGTGCTATCGATCATATCTGCATAATATGGTTAATAATATGAGTTAGATTGATAATAGTGAGTGTAATAAGTATAGTAATTGTCGTTCTATCGATCATATTAGCATAATATGGCTAATAATATGAGTTAGGCTGATAATAATGAGAGTAATAAGTATAGTAATTGTCGTTCTGTCGATCATATAAGCATAATATGGCTAATAATATGAATTAGATTGATAATAATAAGAGAAATGAATATAGTAATTGTCGTTCTATCGATCATATAAGCATAATATGGCTAATAATATGAGTTAGATTGATAATAATAAGAGTAAGGAGTAAACTAATTGTAGTTCTATCGATCATATCTGCATAATATGGTTAATAATATGAGTTAGATTGATAACAGTGAGTGTAATAAGTATAGTAATTGTCGTTCTATCGATCATATAAGCATAATATGGCTAATAATATGAGTTAGATTGATAATAATAAGAGTAAGGAGTATACTAATTGTAGTTCTATCGATCATATCTGCATAATATGGTCAATAATATGAGTTACATTGATAACAGTGAGTGTAATAAGTATAGTAATTGTCGTTCTATCGATCCTATAAGCATAATATGGCTAATAATATGAGTTAGATTGATAATAATAAGAGAAGTGAGTATATCCATTGTCGTTCGATCGATCATATAAGCATAATATGGCTAATGATATGAGTTAGATTGATAATAATAAGAGTAATAGGTATAGTAATTATCGTTCTACCGATCATATAAGCATAATATGGCTAATAATATGAGTTAGGCTGATAATAATGAGAGTAATAAGTATAGTAATAGTCGTTCTGTCGATCATATAAGCATAATATGGCTAATAATATGAGTTAGATTGATAATAATAAGAGTAATGAGTATACTAATTGTAGTTCTATCGATCATATCTGCATAATATGGTTAATAATATGAGTTAGATTGATAATAATAAGAGTAATAAGTATAGTAAATGTCGTGCTATCGATCATATCTGCATAGTATGGTTAATAATATGAGTTAGATTGATAATAATAAGAGTAATAAGTGTAGTAATTGTCATGCTATCGATCATATCCGCATAATATGGTTAATAATATGAGTTAGATTGATAATAGTGAGTGTAATAGGTATAGTAATTGTCGTTCTATCGATCATATTAGTATAATATGGTTAATAATATGAGTTAGATTGATAATAATAAGAGAAATGAGTATAGTCATTGTCGTTCGATCGATCATATAAGCATAATATGGCTAATGATATGAGTTAGATTGATAATAATAAGAGTAATGAGTATACTAATTGTAGTTCTATCGATCATATCTGCATAATATGGTTAATAATATGAGTTAGATTGATAACAGTGAGCGTAATAAGTATAGTAATTGTCGTTCTGTCGATCACATAAGCATAATATGGCTAATAATCTGAGTTAGATTGATAATAATAAGAGTAATAAGTGTAGTAAATGGCGTGCTATCGATCATATCTGCATAATATGGTTAATAATATGAGTTAGATTCATAATAATAAGAGTAATAAGTATAGTAATTGTCCTTCTATCGATCACATAAGCATAATATGGCTAATAATATGAGTTAGATTGACAATAATGGGAGTAATAAGTATAGTAATTGTCGTTCTATCGATCACATAAGCATAATATGGCTAATAATGTGAGTTAGATTGATAATAGTAAGAGAAATGAGTATAGTAATTGTCTTTCTATCGATTATCTGCATAATATGGTTAATAATATCAGTTAGATTGATAACAATAAGAGTAATAAGTATAGTAAATGTCGTGCTATCGATCATATCTGCATAATATGGTTAATAATATGAGTTAGATTGATAATAGTGAGTGTAATAAGTATAGTAATTGTCGTTCTATCGATCATATTAGCATAATATGGCTAATAATATGAGTTAGGCTGATAATAATGAGAGTAATAAGTATAGTAATTGTCGTTCTGTCGATCATATAAGCATAATATGGCTAATAATATGAATTAGATTGATAATAATAAGAGAAATGAATATAGTAATTGTCGTTCTATCGATCATATAAGCATAATATGGCTAATAATATGAGTTAGATTGATAATAATAAGAGTAAGGAGTAAACTAATTGTAGTTCTATCGATCATATCTGCATAATATGGTTAATAATATGAGTTAGATTGATAACAGTGAGTGTAATAAGTATAGTAATTGTCGTTCTATCGATCATATAAGCATAATATGGCTAATAATATGAGTTAGATTGATAATAATAAGAGAAGTGAGTATAGTCATTGTCGTTCGATCGATCATATAAGCATAATATGGCTAATGATATGAATTAGATTGATAATAATAAGAGTAATAGGTATAGTAATTATCGTTCTACCGATCATATAAGCATAATATGGCTAATAATATGAGTTAGATTGATAATAATAAGAGTAATAAGTATAGTAATTGTCGTCCTATCGATCATATAAGCATAATATGGCTAACAATATGAGTTAGATTGATAATAATAAGAGTAATGAGTATAGTAATTGTCGTTCTATCGATCATATAAGCATAATATGGCTAATAATATGAGTTAGATTGATAATAATAAGAGTAATGAGTATACTAATTGTAGTTCTATCGATCATATCTGCATAATATGGTTAATAATATGAGTTAGATTGATAACAGTAAGAGTAATAAGTACAGTAAATGTCGTGCTATCGATCATATCTGCATAATATGGTTAATAATATGAGTTAGATTCATAATAATAAGAGTAATAAGTATAGTAATTGTCGTTCTATCGATCATATGTGCATAATATGGTTAATAATATGAGTTAGATTGATAACAGTGAGCGTAATAAGTATAGTAATTGTCGTTCTGTCGATCACATAAGCATAATATGGCTAATAATCTGAGTTAGATTGATAATAATAAGAGTAATAAGTGTAGTAAATGTCGTGCTATCGATCATATCTGCATAATATGGTTAATAATATGAGTTAGATTGATAATAGTGAGTGTAATAAGTATAGTAATTGTCGTTCTATCGATCATATTAGCATAATATGGCTAATAATATGAGTTAGGCTGATAATAATGAGAGTAATAAGTATAGTAATTGTCGTTCTGTCGATCATATAAGCATAATATGGCTAATAATATGAATTAGATTGATAATAATAAGAGAAATGAATATAGTAATTGTCGTTCTATCGATCATATAAGCATAATATGGCTAATAATATGAGTTAGATTGATAATAATAAGAGAAGTGAGTATAGCCATTGTCGTTCGATCGATCATATAAGCATAATATGGCTAATGATATGAGTTAGATTGATAATAATAGGAGTAATAGGTATAGTAATTATCGTTCTACCGATCATATAAGCATAATATGGCTAATAATATGAGTTAGATTGATAATAATAAGAGAAATGAATATAGTAATTGTCGTTCTATCGATCATATAAGCATAATATGGCTAATAATATGAGTTAGATTGATAATAATAAGAGTAAGGAGTATACTAATTGTAGTTCTATCGATCATATCTGCATAATATTGTTAATAATATGAGTTAGATTGATAACAATAAGAGTAATAAGTACAGTAAATGTCGTGCTATCCATCATATCTGCATAATATGGTTAATAATATGAGTTAGATTGATAATAGTGAGTGTAATAAGTATAGTAATTGTCGTTATATCGATCATATCTGCATAATATGGTTAATAATATGAGTTAGATTGATAATAGTGAGTGTAATACGTATAGTAATAGTCGTTCTATCGATCATATTAGCATAATATGGTTAATAACATGAGTTAGATTGATAACAATAAGGGAAATGAATATAGTAATTGTCGTTCTATCGATCATATAAGCTTAATATGGCTAATAATATGAGTTAGATTGATAATAATAAGAGTAATGAGTATACTAATTGTAGTTCTATCGATCATATCTGCATAATATGGTTAATAATATGAGTTAGATTGATAACAGTGAGTGTAATAAGTATAGTAATTGTCGTTCTATCGATCATATAAGCATAATATGGCTAAAAATATGAGTTAGATTGATAATAATAAGAGAAGTGAGTATAGTCATTGTCGTTCGATCGATCATATGAGCATAATATGGCTAATGATATGAGTTAGATTGATAATAATAAGAGTAATAGGTATAGTAATTATCGTTCTACCGATCATATAAGCATAATATGGCTAATAATATGAGTAAGATTGATAATAATAAGAGAAGTGAGTATAGTCATTGTCGTTCGATCAATCATATAAGCATAATATGGCTAATGATATGAGTTAGATTGATAATAATAAGAGTAATGAGTATACTAATTGTAGTTCTATCGATCATATCTGCATAATATGGTTAATAATATGAGTTAGATTGATAACAGTAAGAGTAATAAGTACAGTAAATGTCGTGCTATCGATCATATCTGCATAATATGGTTAATAATATGAGTTAGATTGATAATAGTGAGTGTAATAAGTATAGTAATTGTCGTTCTATCGATCATATTAGCATAATATGGCTAATAATATGAGTTAGGCTGATAATAATGAGAGTAATAAGTATAGTAATTGTCGTTCTGTCGATCATATAAGCATAATATGGCTAATAATATGAATTAGATTGATAATAATAAGAGAAATGAATATAGTAATTGTCGTTCTATCGATCATATAAGCATAATATGGCTAATAATATGAGTTAGATTGATAATAATAAGAGTAAGGAGTAAACTAATTGTAGTTCTATCGATCATATCTGCATAATATGGTTAATAATATGAGTTAGATTGATAACAGTGAGTGTAATAATTATAGCAATTGTCGTTCTATCGATCATATAAGCATAATATGGCTAATAATATGAGTTAGATTGATAATAATAAGAGTAAGGAGTATACTAATTGTAGTTCTATCGATCATATCTGCATAATATGGTCAATAATATGAGTTACATTGATAACAGTGAGTGTAATAAGTATAGTAATTGTCGTTCTATCGATCCTATAAGCATAATATGGCTAATAATATGAGTTAGATTGATAATAATAAGAGAAGTGAGTATATCCATTGTCGTTCGATCGATCATATAAGCATAATATGGCTAATGATATGAGTTAGATTGATAATAATAAGAGTAATAGGTATAGTAATTATCGTTCTACCGATCATATAAGCATAATATGGCTAATAATATGAGTTAGGCTGATAATAATGAGAGTAATAAGTATAGTAATAGTCGTTCTGTCGATCATATAAGCATAATATGGCTAATAATATGAGTTAGATTGATAATAATAAGAGTAATGAGTATACTAATTGTAGTTCTATCGATCATATCTGCATAATATGGTTAATAATATGAGTTAGATTGATAATAATAAGAGTAATAAGTATAGTAAATGTCGTGCTATCGATCATATCTGCATAGTATGGTTAATAATATGAGTTAGATTGATAATAATAAGAGTAATAAGTGTAGTAATTGTCATGCTATCGATCATATCCGCATAATATGGTTAATAATATGAGTTAGATTGATAATAGTGAGTGTAATAGGTATAGTAATTGTCGTTCTATCGATCATATTAGTATAATATGGTTAATAATATGAGTTAGATTGATAATAATAAGAGAAATGAGTATAGTCATTGTCGTTCGATCGATCATATAAGCATAATATGGCTAATGATATGAGTTAGATTGATAATAATAAGAGTAATGAGTATACTAATTGTAGTTCTATCGATCATATCTGCATAATATGGTTAATAATATGAGTTAGATTGATAACAGTGAGCGTAATAAGTATAGTAATTGTCGTTCTGTCGATCACATAAGCATAATATGGCTAATAATCTGAGTTAGATTGATAATAATAAGCGTAATAAGTGTAGTAAATGGCGTGCTATCGATCATATCTGCATAATATGGTTAATAATATGAGTTAGATTCATAATAATAAGAGTAATAAGTATAGTAATTGTCCTTCTATCGATCACATAAGCATAATATGGCTAATAATATGAGTTAGATTGATAATAATGAGAGTAATAAGTATAGTAATTGTCGTTCTATCGATCATATAAGCATAATATGTCTAATAAAATGAGTAAGATTGATAATAATAAGAGAAGTGAGTATAGTCATTGTCGTTCGATCGATCATATAAGCATAATATGGCTAATAATATGAGTAAGATTGATAATAATAAGAGAAGTGAGTATAGTCATTGTCGTTCGATCAATCATATAAGCATAATATTGCTAATGATATGAGTTAGATTGATAATAATAAGAGTAATAAGTATAGTAATTGTCCTTCTATCGATCACATAAGCATAATATGGCTAATAATATGAGTTAGATTGACAATAATGAGAGTAATAAGTATAGTAATTGTCGTTCTATCGATCATATAAGCATAATATGGCTAATAATGTGAGTTAGAATGGTAATAGTAAGAGAAATGAGTATAGTAATTGTCTTTCTATCGATCATATCTGCATAATATGGTTAATAATATGAGTTAGATTGATAACAATAAGAGTAATAAGTATAGTAAATGTCGTGCTATCGATCATATCTGCATAATATGGTTAATAATATGAGTTAGATTGATAATAGTGAGTGTAATAAGTATAGTAATTGTCGTTCTATCGATCATATTAGCATAATATGGCTAATAATATGAGTTAGGCTGATAATAATGAGAGTAATAAGTATAGTAATTGTCGTTCTGTCGATCATATAAGCATAATATGGCTAATAATTTGAATTAGATTGATAATAATAAGAGAAATGAATATAGTAATTGTCGTTCTATCGATCATATAAGCATAATATGGCTAATAATATGAGTTAGATTGATGATAATAAGAGTAAGGAGTAAACTAATTGTAGTCCTATCGATCATATCTGCATAATATGGTTAATAATATGAGTTAGATTGATAACAGTGAGTGTAATAAGTATAGTAATTGTCGTTCTATCGATCATATAAGCATGATATGTCTAATAATATGAGTTAGATTGATAATAATAAGAGAAATGAGTATAGTCATTGTCGTTCGATCGATCATATAAGCATAATATGGCTAATGATATGAGTTAGATTGATAATAATAAGAGTAATGAGTATACTAATTGTAGTTCTATCGATCATATAAGCATAATATGGCTAATAATATGAGTTAGATTGATAATAATAAGAGTAATGAGTATACTAATTGTAGTTCTATCGATCATATCTGCATAATATGGTTAATAATATGAGTTAGATTGATAACAGTAAGAGTAATAAGTACAGTAAATGTCGTGCTATCGATCATATCTGCATAATATGGTTAATAATATGAGTTAGATTCATAATAATAAGAGTAATAAGTATAGTAATTGTCGTTCTATCGATCATATGTGCATAATATGGTTAATAATATGAGTTAGATTGATAACAGTGAGCGTAATAAGTATAGTAATTGTCGTTCTGTCGATCACATAAGCATAATATGGCTAATAATCTGAGTTAGATTGATAATAATAAGAGTAATAAGTGTAGTAAATGTCGTGCTATCGATCATATCTGCATAATATGGTTAATAATATGAGTTAGATTGATAACAGTGAGTGTAATAAGTATAGTAATTGTCGTTCTATCGATCATATAAGCATAATATGGCTAATAATATGAGTTAGATTGATAATAATAAGAGAAGTGAGTATAGCCATTGTCGTTCGATCTATCATATAAGCATAATATGGCTAATGATATGAGTTAGATTGATAATAATAGGAGTAATAGGTATAGTAATTATCGTTCTACCGATCATATAAGCATAATATGGCTAATAATATGAGTTAGATTGATAACAATAAGAGTAATAAGTACAGTAAATGTCGTGCTATCCATCATATCTGCATAATATGGTTAATAATATGAGTTAAATTGATAATAGTGAGTGTAATAAGTATAGTAATTGTCGTTATATCGATCATATCTGCATAATATGGATAATAATATGAGTTAGATTGATAATAGTGAGTGTAATAAGTATAGTAATTGTCGTTCTCTCGATCATATTAGCATAATATGGTTAATAACATGAGTTAGATTGATAATAATAAGTGTAATGAGTACAGTAATTGTCGTTCTATCGATCATATAAGCATAATATGGCTAATAATATGAGTTAGATTGATAATAATAAGAGTAATGAGTATAGTAATTGTCTTTCTATCGATCATATCTGCATAATATGGTTAATAATATGAGTTAGATTGATATTAATAAGAGTAATAAGTGTAGTAATTGTCATGCTATCGATCATATCCGCATAATATGGTTAATAATATGAGTTAGATTGATAATAGTGAGTGTAATAGGTATAGTAATTGTCGTTCTATCGATCATATTAGTATAATATGGTTAATAATATGAGTTAGATTGATAATAATAAGAGAAGTGAGTATAGTCATTGTCGTTCGATCGATCATATAAGCATAATATGGCTAATGATATGAGTTAGATTGATAATAATAAGAGTAATGAGTATACTAATTGTAGTTCTATCGATCATATCTGCATAATATGGCTAATAATCTGAGTTAGATTGATAATAATAAGGATAATAAGTGTAGTAAATGGCGTGCTATCGATCATATCTGCATAATATGTTTAATAATATGAGTTAGATTCATAATAATAAGAGTAATAAGTATAGTAATTGTCCTTCTATCGATCACATAAGCATAATATGGCTAATAATATGAGTTAGATTGATAATAATGAGAGTAATAAGTATAGTAATTGTCGTTCTATCGGTCATATAAGCATAATATGGCTAATAATATGAGTTAGATTGATAATAATAAGAGTAATGAGTATAGTAATTGTCGTTCTATCGATCATATTTCCATAATGTGGTTAATAATATGAGTTAGATTGATAACAGTGAGTGTAATAAGTATAGTAATTGTCTTTCTATCGATCATATAAGCATAATATGGCTAGTAATATGAGTTAGATTGATAATAATAAGAGAAATGAATATAGTAATTGTCGTTCTATCGATCATATAAGCATAATATGGCTAATAATATGAGTTAGATTGATAATAATAAGAGTAATGAGTATACTAATTGTAGTTCTATCGATCATATCTGCATAATATGGTTAATAATATGAGTTAGATTGATAACAGTGAGCGTAATAAGTATAGTAATTGTCGTTCTGTCGATCACATAAGCATAATATGGCTAATAATCTGAGTTAGATTGATAATAATAAGGGAAGTGAGTATATCCATTGTCGTTCTATCGATCATATAAGCATAATATGGCTAATGATATGAGTTAGATTGATAATAATAAGAGTAATAGGTATAGTAATTATCGTTCTACCGATCATATAAGCATAATATGGCTAATAATATGAGTTAGATTGATAATAATAAGAGTAATGAGTATAGTAATTGTCGTCTATCGATCATATAAGCATAATATGGCTAATAATATGAGTTAGGCTGATAATAATGAGAGTAATAAGTATAGTAATTGTCGTTCTGTCGATCATATAAGCATAATATGGCTAATAATATGAATTAGATTGATAATAATAAGAGAAATGAATATAGTAATTGTCGTTCTATCGATCATATAAGCATAATATGGCTAATAATATGAGTTAGATTGATAATAATAAGAGAAGTGAGTATAGCCATTGTCGTTCGATCGATCATATAAGCATAATATGGCTAATGATATGAGTTAGATTGATAATAATAGGAGTAATAGGTATAGTAATTATCGTTCTACCGATCATATAAGCATAATATGGCTAATAATATGAGTTAGATTGATAATAATAAGAGAAATGAATATAGTAATTGTCGTTCTATCGATCATATAAGCATAATATGGCTAATAATATGAGTTAGATTGATAATAATAAGAGTAAGGAGTATACTAATTGTAGTTCTATCGATCATATCTGCATAATATTGTTAATAATATGAGTTAGATTGATAACAATAAGAGTAATAAGTACAGTAAATGTCGTGCTATCCATCATATCTGCATAATATGGTTAATAATATGAGTTAGATTGATAATAGTGAGTGTAATAAGTATAGTAATTGTCGTTATATCGATCATATCTGCATAATATGGTTAATAATATGAGTTAGATTGATAATAGTGAGTGTAATAAGTATAGTAATAGTCGTTCTATCGATCATATTAGCATAATATGGTTAATAACATGAGTTAGATTGATAACAATAAGGGAAATGAATATAGTAATTGTCGTTCTATCGATCATATAAGCTTAATATGGCTAATAATATGAGTTAGATTGATAATAATAAGAGTAATGAGTATACTAATTGTAGTTCTATCGATCATATCTGCATAATATGGTTAATAATATGAGTTAGATTGATAACAGTGAGTGTAATAAGTATAGTAATTGTCGTTCTATCGATCATATAAGCATAATATGGCTAAAAATATGAGTTAGATTGATAATAATAAGAGAAGTGAGTATAGTCATTGTCGTTCGATCGATCATATGAGCATAATATGGCTAATGATATGAGTTAGATTGATAATAATAAGAGTAATAGGTATAGTAATTATCGTTCTACCGATCATATAAGCATAATATGGCTAATAATATGAGTAAGATTGATAATAATAAGAGAAGTGAGTATAGTCATTGTCGTTCGATCAATCATATAAGCATAATATGGCTAATGATATGAGTTAGATTGATAATAATAAGAGTAATGAGTATACTAATTGTAGTTCTATCGATCATATCTGCATAATATGGTTAATAATATGAGTTAGATTGATAACAGTAAGAGTAATAAGTACAGTAAATGTCGTGCTATCGATCATATCTGCATAATATGGTTAATAATATGAGTTAGATTGATAATAGTGAGTGTAATAAGTATAGTAATTGTCGTTCTATCGATCATATTAGCATAATATGGCTAATAATATGAGTTAGGCTGATAATAATGAGAGTAATAAGTATAGTAATTGTCGTTCTGTCGATCATATAAGCATAATATGGCTAATAATATGAATTAGATTGATAATAATAAGAGAAATGAATATAGTAATTGTCGTTCTATCGATCATATAAGCATAATATGGCTAATAATATGAGTTAGATTGATAATAATAAGAGTAAGGAGTAAACTAATTGTAGTTCTATCGATCATATCTGCATAATATGGTTAATAATATGAGTTAGATTGATAACAGTGAGTGTAATAATTATAGCAATTGTCGTTCTATCGATCATATAAGCATAATATGGCTAATAATATGAGTTAGATTGATAATAATAAGAGTAAGGAGTATACTAATTGTAGTTCTATCGATCATATCTGCATAATATGGTCAATAATATGAGTTACATTGATAACAGTGAGTGTAATAAGTATAGTAATTGTCGTTCTATCGATCCTATAAGCATAATATGGCTAATAATATGAGTTAGATTGATAATAATAAGAGAAGTGAGTATATCCATTGTCGTTCGATCGATCATATAAGCATAATATGGCTAATGATATGAGTTAGATTGATAATAATAAGAGTAATAGGTATAGTAATTATCGTTCTACCGATCATATAAGCATAATATGGCTAATAATATGAGTTAGGCTGATAATAATGAGAGTAATAAGTATAGTAATAGTCGTTCTGTCGATCATATAAGCATAATATGGCTAATAATATGAGTTAGATTGATAATAATAAGAGTAATGAGTATACTAATTGTAGTTCTATCGATCATATCTGCATAATATGGTTAATAATATGAGTTAGATTGATAATAATAAGAGTAATAAGTATAGTAAATGTCGTGCTATCGATCATATCTGCATAGTATGGTTAATAATATGAGTTAGATTGATAATAATAAGAGTAATAAGTGTAGTAATTGTCATGCTATCGATCATATCCGCATAATATGGTTAATAATATGAGTTAGATTGATAATAGTGAGTGTAATAGGTATAGTAATTGTCGTTCTATCGATCATATTAGTATAATATGGTTAATAATATGAGTTAGATTGATAATAATAAGAGAAATGAGTATAGTCATTGTCGTTCGATCGATCATATAAGCATAATATGGCTAATGATATGAGTTAGATTGATAATAATAAGAGTAATGAGTATACTAATTGTAGTTCTATCGATCATATCTGCATAATATGGTTAATAATATGAGTTAGATTGATAACAGTGAGCGTAATAAGTATAGTAATTGTCGTTCTGTCGATCACATAAGCATAATATGGCTAATAATCTGAGTTAGATTGATAATAATAAGCGTAATAAGTGTAGTAAATGGCGTGCTATCGATCATATCTGCATAATATGGTTAATAATATGAGTTAGATTCATAATAATAAGAGTAATAAGTATAGTAATTGTCCTTCTATCGATCACATAAGCATAATATGGCTAATAATATGAGTTAGATTGATAATAATGAGAGTAATAAGTATAGTAATTGTAGTTCTATCGATCATATAAGCATAATATGTCTAATAAAATGAGTAAGATTGATAATAATAAGAGAAGTGAGTATAGTCATTGTCGTTCGATCGATCATATAAGCATAATATGGCTAATAATATGAGTAAGATTGATAATAATAAGAGAAGTGAGTATAGTCATTGTCGTTCGATCAATCATATAAGCATAATATTGCTAATGATATGAGTTAGATTGATAATAATAAGAGTAATAAGTATAGTAATTGTCCTTCTATCGA
This sequence comes from Megachile rotundata, assembly GCF_050947335.1. Lineage (NCBI taxonomy): Eukaryota > Metazoa > Arthropoda > Insecta > Hymenoptera > Megachilidae > Megachile > Megachile rotundata. Next base: position 80,939 of record NW_027473666.1, read on the forward strand.
TCACATAAGCATAATATGGCTAATAATATGAGTTAGATTGACAATAATGAGAGTAATAAGTATAGTAATTGTCGTTCTATCGATCATATAAGCATAATATGGCTAATAATGTGAGTTAGAATGGTAATAGTAAGAGAAATGAGTATAGTAATTGTCTTTCTATCGATCATATCTGCATAATATGGTTAATAATATGAGTTAGATTGATAACAATAAGAGTAATAAGTATAGTAAATGTCGTGCTATCGATCATATCTGCATAATATGGTTAATAATATGAGTTAGATTGATAATAGTGAGTGTAATAAGTATAGTAATTGTCGTTCTATCGATCATATTAGCATAATATGGCTAATAATATGAGTTAGGCTGATAATAATGAGAGTAATAAGTATAGTAATTGTCGTTCTGTCGATCATATAAGCATAATATGGCTAATAATTTGAATTAGATTGATAATAATAAGAGAAATGAATATAGTAATTGTCGTTCTATCGATCATATAAGCATAATATGGCTAATAATATGAGTTAGATTGATAATAATAAGAGTAAGGAGTAAACTAATTGTAGTCCTATCGATCATATCTGCATAATATGGTTAATAATATGAGTTAGATTGATAACAGTGAGTGTAATAAGTATAGTAATTGTCGTTCTATCGATCATATAAGCATGATATGGCTAATAATATGAGTTAGATTGATAATAATAAGAGAAGTGAGTATAGTCATTGTCGTTCGATCGATCATATAAGCATAATATGGCTAATGATATGAGTTAGATTGATAATAATAAGAATAAATAGGTATAGTAATTATCGTTCTACCGATCATATAAGCATAATATGGCTAATAATATGAGTTAGATTGATAATAATAAGAGTAATAAGTATAGTAATTGTCGTCCTATCGATCATATAAGCATAATATGGCTAACAATATGAGTTAGATTGATAATAATAAGAGTAATGAGTATAGTAATTGTCGTTCTATCGATCATATAAGCATAATATGGCTAATAATATGAGTTAGATTGATAATAATAAGAGTAATGAGTATACTAATTGTAGTTCTATCGATCATATCTGCATAATATGGTTAATAATATGAGTTAGATTGATAACAGTAAGAGTAATAAGTACAGTAAATGTCGTGCTATCGATCATATCTGCATAATATGGTTAATAATATGAGTTAGATTCATAATAATAAGAGTAATAAGTATAGTAATTGTCGTTCTATCGATCATATGTGCATAATATGGTTAATAATATGAGTTAGATTGATAACAGTGAGCGTAATAAGTATAGTAATTGTCGTTCTGTCGATCACATAAGCATAATATGGCTAATAATCTGAGTTAGATTGATAATAATAAGAGTAATAAGTGTAGTAAATGTCGTGCTATCGATCATATCTGCATAATATGGTTAATAATATGAGTTAGATTGATAACAGTGAGTGTAATAAGTATAGTAATTGTCGTTCTATCGATCATATAAGCATAATATGGCTAATAATATGAGTTAGATTGATAATAATAAGAGAAGTGAGTATAGCCATTGTCGTTCGATCGATCATATAAGCATAATATGGCTAATGATATGAGTTAGATTGATAATAATAGGAGTAATAGGTATAGTAATTATCGTTCTACCGATCATATAAGCATAATATGGCTAATAATATGAGTTAGATTGATAATAATAAGAGAAATGAATATAGTAATTGTCGTTCTATCGATCATATAAGCATAATATGGCTAATAATATGAGTTAGATTGATAATAATAAGAGTAAGGAGTATACTAATTGTAGTTCTATCGATCATATCTGCATAATATTGTTAATAATATGAGTTAGATTGATAACAATAAGAGTAATAAGTACAGTAAATGTCGTGCTATCCATCATATCTGCATAATATGGTTAATAATATGAGTTAGATTGATAATAGTGAGTGTAATAAGTATAGTAATTGTCGTTATATCGATCATATCTGCATAATATGGTTAATAATATGAGTTAGATTGATAATAGTGAGTGTAATAAGTATAGTAATAGTCGTTCTATCGATCATATTAGCATAATATGGTTAATAACATGAGTTAGATTGATAACAATAAGGGAAATGAATATAGTAATTGTCGTTCTATCGATCATATAAGCTTAATATGGCTAATAATATGAGTTAGATTGATAATAATAAGAGTAATGAGTATACTAATTGTAGTTCTATCGATCATATCTGCATAATATGGTTAATAATATGAGTTAGATTGATAACAGTGAGTGTAATAAGTATAGTAATTGTCGTTCTATCGATCATATAAGCATAATATGGCTAAAAATATGAGTTAGATTGATAATAATAAGAGAAGTGAGTATAGTCATTGTCGTTCGATCGATCATATGAGCATAATATGGCTAATGATATGAGTTAGATTGATAATAATAAGAGTAATAGGTATAGTAATTATCGTTCTACCGATCATATAAGCATAATATGGCTAATAATATGAGTAAGATTGATAATAATAAGAGAAGTGAGTATAGTCATTGTCGTTCGATCAATCATATAAGCATAATATGGCTAATGATATGAGTTAGATTGATAATAATAAGAGTAATGAGTATACTAATTGTAGTTCTATCGATCATATCTGCATAATATGGTTAATAATATGAGTTAGATTGATAACAGTAAGAGTAATAAGTACAGTAAATGTCGTGCTATCGATCATATCTGCATAATATGGTTAATAATATGAGTTAGATTGATAATAGTGAGTGTAATAAGTATAGTAATTGTCGTTCTATCGATCATATTAGCATAATATGGCTAATAATATGAGTTAGGCTGATAATAATGAGAGTAATAAGTATAGTAATTGTCGTTCTGTCGATCATATAAGCATAATATGGCTAATAATATGAATTAGATTGATAATAATAAGAGAAATGAATATAGTAATTGTCGTTCTATCGATCATATAAGCATAATATGGCTAATAATATGAGTTAGATTGATAATAATAAGAGTAAGGAGTAAACTAATTGTAGTTCTATCGATCATATCTGCATAATATGGTTAATAATATGAGTTAGATTGATAACAGTGAGTGTAATAATTATAGCAATTGTCGTTCTATCGATCATATAAGCATAATATGGCTAATAATATGAGTTAGATTGATAATAATAAGAGTAAGGAGTATACTAATTGTAGTTCTATCGATCATATCTGCATAATATGGTCAATAATATGAGTTACATTGATAACAGTGAGTGTAATAAGTATAGTAATTGTCGTTCTATCGATCCTATAAGCATAATATGGCTAATAATATGAGTTAGATTGATAATAATAAGAGAAGTGAGTATATCCATTGTCGTTCGATCGATCATATAAGCATAATATGGCTAATGATATGAGTTAGATTGATAATAATAAGAGTAATAGGTATAGTAATTATCGTTCTACCGATCATATAAGCATAATATGGCTAATAATATGAGTTAGGCTGATAATAATGAGAGTAATAAGTATAGTAATAGTCGTTCTGTCGATCATATAAGCATAATATGGCTAATAATATGAGTTAGATTGATAATAATAAGAGTAATGAGTATACTAATTGTAGTTCTATCGATCATATCTGCATAATATGGTTAATAATATGAGTTAGATTGATAATAATAAGAGTAATAAGTATAGTAAATGTCGTGCTATCGATCATATCTGCATAGTATGGTTAATAATATGAGTTAGATTGATAATAATAAGAGTAATAAGTGTAGTAATTGTCATGCTATCGATCATATCCGCATAATATGGTTAATAATATGAGTTAGATTGATAATAGTGAGTGTAATAGGTATAGTAATTGTCGTTCTATCGATCATATTAGTATAATATGGTTAATAATATGAGTTAGATTGATAATAATAAGAGAAATGAGTATAGTCATTGTCGTTCGATCGATCATATAAGCATAATATGGCTAATGATATGAGTTAGATTGATAATAATAAGAGTAATGAGTATACTAATTGTAGTTCTATCGATCATATCTGCATAATATGGTTAATAATATGAGTTAGATTGATAACAGTGAGCGTAATAAGTATAGTAATTGTCGTTCTGTCGATCACATAAGCATAATATGGCTAATAATCTGAGTTAGATTGATAATAATAAGCGTAATAAGTGTAGTAAATGGCGTGCTATCGATCATATCTGCATAATATGGTTAATAATATGAGTTAGATTCATAATAATAAGAGTAATAAGTATAGTAATTGTCCTTCTATCGATCACATAAGCATAATATGGCTAATAATATGAGTTAGATTGATAATAATGAGAGTAATAAGTATAGTAATTGTAGTTCTATCGATCATATAAGCATAATATGTCTAATAAAATGAGTAAGATTGATAATAATAAGAGAAGTGAGTATAGTCATTGTCGTTCGATCGATCATATAAGCATAATATGGCTAATAATATGAGTAAGATTGATAATAATAAGAGAAGTGAGTATAGTCATTGTCGTTCGATCAATCATATAAGCATAATATTGCTAATGATATGAGTTAGATTGATAATAATAAGAGTAATAAGTATAGTAATTGTCCTTCTATCGATCACATAAGCATAATATGGCTAATAATATGAGTTAGATTGACAATAATGAGAGTAATAAGTATAGTAATTGTCGTTCTATCGATCATATAAGCATAATATGGCTAATAATGTGAGTTAGAATGGTAATAGTAAGAGAAATGAGTATAGTAATTGTCTTTCTATCGATCATATCTGCATAATATGGTTAATAATATGAGTTAGATTGATAACAATAAGAGTAATAAGTATAGTAAATGTCGTGCTATCGATCATATCTGCATAATATGGTTAATAATATGAGTTAGATTGATAATAGTGAGTGTAATAAGTATAGTAATTGTCGTTCTATCGATCATATTAGCATAATATGGCTAATAATATGAGTTAGGCTGATAATAATGAGAGTAATAAGTATAGTAATTGTCGTTCTGTCGATCATATAAGCATAATATGGCTAATAATTTGAATTAGATTGATAATAATAAGAGAAATGAATATAGTAATTGTCGTTCTATCGATCATATAAGCATAATATGGCTAATAATATGAGTTAGATTGATAATAATAAGAGTAAGGAGTAAACTAATTGTAGTCCTATCGATCATATCTGCATAATATGGTTAATAATATGAGTTAGATTGATAACAGTGAGTGTAATAAGTATAGTAATTGTCGTTCTATCGATCATATAAGCATGATATGGCTAATAATATGAGTTAGATTGATAATAATAAGAGAAGTGAGTATAGTCATTGTCGTTCGATCGATCATATAAGCATAATATGGCTAATGATATGAGTTAGATTGATAATAATAAGAATAAATAGGTATAGTAATTATCGTTCTACCGATCATATAAGCATAATATGGCTAATAATATGAGTTAGATTGATAATAATAAGAGTAATAAGTATAGTAATTGTCGTCCTATCGATCATATAAGCATAATATGGCTAACAATATGAGTTAGATTGATAATAATAAGAGTAATGAGTATAGTAATTGTCGTTCTATCGATCATATAAGCATAATATGGCTAATAATATGAGTTAGATTGATAATAATAAGAGTAATGAGTATACTAATTGTAGTTCTATCGATCATATCTGCATAATATGGTTAATAATATGAGTTAGATTGATAACAGTAAGAGTAATAAGTACAGTAAATGTCGTGCTATCGATCATATCTGCATAATATGGTTAATAATATGAGTTAGATTCATAATAATAAGAGTAATAAGTATAGTAATTGTCGTTCTATCGATCATATGTGCATAATATGGTTAATAATATGAGTTAGATTGATAACAGTGAGCGTAATAAGTATAGTAATTGTCGTTCTGTCGATCACATAAGCATAATATGGCTAATAATCTGAGTTAGATTGATAATAATAAGAGTAATAAGTGTAGTAAATGTCGTGCTATCGATCATATCTGCATAATATGGTTAATAATATGAGTTAGATTGATAACAGTGAGTGTAATAAGTATAGTAATTGTCGTTCTATCGATCATATAAGCATAATATGGCTAATAATATGAGTTAGATTGATAATAATAAGAGAAGTGAGTATAGCCATTGTCGTTCGATCTATCATATAAGCATAATATGGCTAATGATATGAGTTAGATTGATAATAATAGGAGTAATAGGTATAGTAATTATCGTTCTACCGATCATATAAGCATAATATGGCTAATAATATGAGTTAGATTGATAATAATAAGAGAAATGAATATAGTAATTGTCGTTCTATCGATCATACAAGCATAATATGGCTAATAATATGAGTTAGATTGATAATAATAAGAGTAAGGAGTATACTAATTGTAGTTCTATCGATCATATCTGCATAATATTGTTAATAATATGAGTTAGATTGATAACAATAAGAGTAATAAGTACAGTAAATGTCGTGCTATCCATCATATCTGCATAATATGGTTAATAATATGAGTTAAATTGATAATAGTGAGTGTAATAAGTATAGTAATTGTCGTTATATCGATCATATCTGCATAATATGGATAATAATATGAGTTAGATTGATAATAGTGAGTGTAATAAGTATAGTAATTGTCGTTCTCTCGATCATATTAGCATAATATGGTTAATAACATGAGTTAGATTGATAATAATAAGTGTAATGAGTACAGTAATTGTCGTTCTATCGATCATATAAGCATAATATGGCTAATAATATGAGTTAGATTGATAATAATAAGAGTAATGAGTATAGTAATTGTCTTTCTATCGATCATATCTGCATAATATGGTTAATAATATGAGTTAGATTGATATTAATAAGAGTAATAAGTGTAGTAATTGTCATGCTATCGATCATATCCGCATAATATGGTTAATAATATGAGTTAGATTGATAATAGTGAGTGTAATAGGTATAGTAATTGTCGTTCTATCGATCATATTAGTATAATATGGTTAATAATATGAGTTAGATTGATAATAATAAGAGAAGTGAGTATAGTCATTGTCGTTCGATCGATCATATAAGCATAATATGGCTAATGATATGAGTTAGATTGATAATAATAAGAGTAATGAGTATACTAATTGTAGTTCTATCGATCATATCTGCATAATATGGCTAATAATCTGAGTTAGATTGATAATAATAAGGATAATAAGTGTAGTAAATGGCGTGCTATCGATCATATCTGCATAATATGTTTAATAATATGAGTTAGATTCATAATAATAAGAGTAATAAGTATAGTAATTGTCCTTCTATCGATCACGTAAGCATAATATGGCTAATAATATGAGTTAGATTGATAATAATGAGAGTAATAAGTATAGTAATTGTCGTTCTATCGGTCATATAAGCATAATATGGCTAATAATATGAGTTAGATTGATAATAATAAGAGTAATGAGTATAGTAATTGTCGTTCTATCGATCATATTTCCATAATGTGGTTAATAATATGAGTTAGATTGATAACAGTGAGTGTAATAAGTATAGTAATTGTCTTTCTATCGATCATATAAGCATAATATGGCTAGTAATATGAGTTAGATTGATAATAATAAGAGAAATGAATATAGTAATTGTCGTTCTATCGATCATATAAGCATAATATGGCTAATAATATGAGTTAGATTGATAATAATAAGAGTAATGAGTATACTAATTGTAGTTCTATCGATCATATCTGCATAATATGGTTAATAATATGAGTTAGATTGATAACAGTGAGCGTAATAAGTATAGTAATTGTCGTTCTGTCGATCACATAAGCATAATATGGCTAATAATCTGAGTTAGATTGATAATAATAAGGGAAGTGAGTATATCCATTGTCGTTCTATCGATCATATAAGCATAATATGGCTAATGATATGAGTTAGATTGATAATAATAAGAGTAATAGGTATAGTAATTATCGTTCTACCGATCATATAAGCATAATATGGCTAATAATATGAGTTAGATTGATAATAATAAGAGTAATGAGTATAGTAATTGTCGTCTATCGATCATATAAGCATAATATGGCTAATAATATGAGTTAGGCTGATAATAATGAGAGTAATAAGTATAGTAATAGTCGTTCTGTCGATCATATAAGCATAATATGGCTAATAATATGAGTTAGATTGATAACAATAAGGGAAATGAATATAGTAATTGTCGTTCTATCGATCATATAAGCTTAATATGGCTAATAATATGAGTTAGATTGATAATAATAAGAGTAATGAGTATACTAATTGTAGTTCTATCGATCATATCTGCATAATATGGTTAATAATATGAGTTAGATTGATAATAATAAGAGTAATAAGTATAGTAAATGTCGTGCTATCGATCATATCTGCATAGTATGGTTAATAATATGAGTTAGATTGATAATAATAAGAGTAATAAGTGTAGTAATTGTCATGCTATCGATCATATCCGCATAATATGGTTAATAATATGAGTTAGATTGATAATAGTGAGTGTAATAGGTATAGTAATTGTCGTTCTATCGATCATATTAGTATAATATGGTTAATAATATGAGTTAGATTGATAATAATAAGAGAAGTGAGTATAGTCATTGTCGTTCGATCGATCATATAAGCATAATATGGCTAATGATATGAGTTAGATTGATAATAATAAGAGTAATGAGTATACTAATTGTAGTTCTATCGATCATATCTGCATAATATGGTTAATAATATGAGTTAGATTGATAACAGTGAGCGTAATAAGTATAGTAATTGTCGTTCTGTCGATCACATAAGCATAATATGGCTAATAATCTGAGTTAGATTGATAATAATAAGCGTAATAAGTGTAGTAAATGGCGTGCTATCGATCATATCTGCATAATATGGTTAATAATATGAGTTAGATTCATAATAATAAGAGTAATAAGTATAGTAATTGTCCTTCTATCGATCACATAAGCATAATATGGCTAATAATATGAGTTAGATTGATAATAATGAGAGTAATAAGTATAGTAATTGTCGTTCTATCGATCATATAAGCATAATATGTCTAATAATATGAGTAAGATTGATAATAATAAGAGAAGTGAGTATAGTCATTGTCGTTCGATCGATCATATAAGCATAATATGGCTAATAATATGAGTAAGATTGATAATAATAAGAGAAGTGAGTATAGTCATTGTCGTTCGATCAATCATATAAGCATAATATTGCTAATGATATGAGTTAGATTGATAATAATAAGAGTAATAAGTATAGTAATTGTCCTTCTATCGATCACATAAGCATAATATGGCTAATAATATGAGTTAGATTGACAATAATGAGAGTAATAAGTATAGTAATTGTCGTTCTATCGATCATATAAGCATAATATGGCTAATAATATGAGTTAGATTGATAATAATAAGAGTAATGAGTATACTAATTGTAGTTCTATCGATCATATCTGCATAATATGGTTAATAATATGAGTTAGATTGATAACAGTAAGAGTAATAAGTACAGTAAATGTAGTGCTATCGATCATATCTGCATAATATGGTTAATAATATGAGTTAGATTCATAATAATAAGAGTAATAAGTATAGTAATTGTCGTTCTATCGATCATATGTGCATAATATGGTTAATAATATGAGTTAGATTGATAACAGTGAGCGTAATAAGTATAGTAATTGTCGTTCTGTCGATCACATAAGCATAATATGGCTAATAATCTGAGTTAGATTGATAATAATAAGAGTAATAAGTGTAGTAAATGTCGTGCTATCGATCATATCTGCATAATATGGTTAATAATATGAGTTAGATTGATAATAGTGAGTGTAATAAGTATAGTAATTGTCGTTCTATCGATCATATTAGCATAATATGGCTAATAATATGAGTTAGGCTGATAATAATGAGAGTAATAAGTATAGTAATTGTCGTTCTGTCGATCATATAAGCATAATATGGCTAATAATATGAATTAGATTGATAATAATAAGAGAAATGAATATAGTAATTGTCGTTCTATCGATCATATAAGCATAATATGGCTAATAATATGAGTTAGATTGATAATAATAAGAGAAGTGAGTATAGCCATTGTCGTTCGATCGATCATATAAGCATAATATGGCTAATGATATGAGTTAGATTGATAATAATAGGAGTAATGAGTATACTAATTGTAGTTCTATCGATCATATCTGCATAATATGGTTAATAATATGAGTTAGATTGATAACAGTGAGTGTAATAAGTATAGTAATTGTCGTTCTATCGATCATATAAGCATAATATGGCTAAAAATATGAGTTAGATTGATAATAATAAGAGAAGTGAGTATAGTCATTGTCGTTCGATCGATCATATGAGCATAATATGGCTAATGATATGAGTTAGATTGATAATAATAAGAGTAATAGGTATAGTAATTATCGTTCTACCGATCATATAAGCATAATATGGCTAATAATATGAGTAAGATTGATAACAGTAAGAGTAATAAGTACAGTAAATGTCGTGCTATCGATCATATCTGCATAATATGGTTAATAATATGAGTTAGATTGATAATAGTGAGTGTAATAAGTATAGTAATTGTCGTTCTATCGATCATATTAGCATAATATGGCTAATAATATGAGTTAGGCTGATAATAATGAGAGTAATAAGTATAGTAATTGTCGTTCTGTCGATCATATAAGCATAATATGGCTAATAATATGAATTAGATTGATAATAATAAGAGAAATGAATATAGTAATTGTCGTTCTATCGATCATATAAGCATAATATGGCTAATAATATGAGTTAGATTGATAATAATAAGAGTAAGGAGTAAACTAATTGTAGTTCTATCGATCATATCTGCATAATATGGTTAATAATATGAGTTAGATTGATAACAGTGAGTGTAATAATTATAGCAATTGTCGTTCTATCGATCATATAAGCATAATATGGCTAATAATATGAGTTAGATTGATAATAATAAGAGTAAGGAGTATACTAATTGTAGTTCTATCGATCATATCTGCATAATATGGTCAATAATATGAGTTACATTGATAACAGTGAGTGTAATAAGTATAGTAATTGTCGTTCTATCGATCCTATAAGCATAATATGGCTAATAATATGAGTTAGATTGATAATAATAAGAGAAGTGAGTATATCCATTGTCGTTCGATCGATCATATAAGCATAATATGGCTAATGATATGAGTTAGATTGATAATAATAAGAGTAATAGGTATAGTAATTATCGTTCTACCGATCATATAAGCATAATATGGCTAATAATATGAGTTAGATTGATAATAATAAGAGTAATGAGTATAGTAATTGTCGTCTATCGATCATATAAGCATAATATGGCTAATAATATGAGTTAGGCTGATAATAATGAGAGTAATAAGTATAGTAATAGTCGTTCTGTCGATCATATAAGCATAATATGGCTAATAATATGAGTTAGATTGATAACAATAAGGGAAATGAATATAGTAATTGTCGTTCTATCGATCATATAAGCTTAATATGGCTAATAATATGAGTTAGATTGATAATAATAAGAGTAATGAGTATACTAATTGTAGTTCTATCGATCATATCTGCATAATATGGTTAATAATATGAGTTAGATTGATAATAATAAGAGTAATAAGTATAGTAAATGTCGTGCTATCGATCATATCTGCATAGTATGGTTAATAATATGAGTTAGATTGATAATAATAAGAGTAATAAGTGTAGTAATTGTCATGCTATCGATCATATCCGCATAATATGGTTAATAATATGAGTTAGATTGGTAATAGTGAGTGTAATAGGTATAGTAATTGTCGTTCTATCGATCATATTAGTATAATATGGTTAATAATATGAGTTAGATTGATAATAATAAGAGAAGTGAGTATAGTCATTGTCGTTCGATCGATCATATAAGCATAATATGGCTAATGATATGAGTTAGATTGATAATAATAAGAGTAATGAGTATACTAATTGTAGTTCTATCGATCATATCTGCATAATATGGTTAATAATATGAGTTAGATTGATAACAGTGAGCGTAATAAGTATAGTAATTGTCGTTCTGTCGATCACATAAGCATAATATGGCTAATAATCTGAGTTAGATTGATAATAATAAGCGTAATAAGTGTAGTAAATGGCGTGCTATCGATCATATCTGCATAATATGGTTAATAATATGAGTTAGATTCATAATAATAAGAGTAATAAGTATAGTAATTGTCCTTCTATCGATCACATAAGCATAATATGGCTAATAATATGAGTTAGATTGATAATAATGAGAGTAATAAGTATAGTAATTGTCGTTCTATCGATCATATAAGCATAATATGTCTAATAATATGAGTAAGATTGATAATAATAAGAGAAGTGAGTATAGTCATTGTCGTTCGATCGATCATATAAGCATAATATGGCTAATAATATGAGTAAGATTGATAATAATAAGAGAAGTGAGTATAGTCATTGTCGTTCGATCAATCATATAAGCATAATATTGCTAATGATATGAGTTAGATTGATAATAATAAGAGTAATAAGTATAGTAATTGTCCTTCTATCGATCACATAAGCATAATATGGCTAATAATATGAGTTAGATTGACAATAATGAGAGTAATAAGTATAGTAATTGTCGTTCTATCGATCATATAAGCATAATATGGCTAATAATGTGAGTTAGAATGGTAATAGTAAGAGAAATGAGTATAGTAATTGTCTTTCTATCGATCATATCTGCATAATATGGTTAATAATATGAGTTAGATTGATAACAATAAGAGTAATAAGTATAGTAAATGTCGTGCTATCGATCATATCTGCATAATATGGTTAATAATATGAGTTAGATTGATAATAGTGAGTGTAATAAGTATAGTAATTGTCGTTCTATCGATCATATTAGCATAATATGGCTAATAATATGAGTTAGGCTGATAATAATGAGAGTAATAAGTATAGTAATTGTCGTTCTGTCGATCATATAAGCATAATATGGCTAATAATATGAGTTAGATTGATAATAATAAGAGTAAGGAGTAAACTAATTGTAGTCCTATCGATCATATCTGCATAATATGGTTAATAATATGAGTTAGATTGATAACAGTGAGTGTAATAAGTATAGTAATTGTCGTTCTATCGATCATATAAGCATGATATGGCTAATAATATGAGTTAGATTGATAATAATAAGAGAAGTGAGTATAGTCATTGTCGTTCGATCGATCATATAAGCATAATATGGCTAATGATATGAGTTAGATTGATAATAATAAGAATAAATAGGTATAGTAATTATCGTTCTACCGATCATATAAGCATAATATGGCTAATAATATGAGTTAGATTGATAATAATAAGAGTAATAAGTATAGTAATTGTCGTCCTATCGATCATATAAGCATAATATGGCTAACAATATGAGTTAGATTGATAATAATAAGAGTAATGAGTATAGTAATTGTCGTTCTATCGATCATATAAGCATAATATGGCTAATAATATGAGTTAGATTGATAATAATAAGAGTAATGAGTATACTAATTGTAGTTCTATCGATCATATCTGCATAATATGGTTAATAATATGAGTTAGATTGATAACAGTAAGAGTAATAAGTACAGTAAATGTCGTGCTATCGATCATATCTGCATAATATGGTTAATAATATGAGTTAGATTCATAATAATAAGAGTAATAAGTATAGTAATTGTCGTTCTATCGATCATATGTGCATAATATGGTTAATAATATGAGTTAGATTGATAACAGTGAGCGTAATAAGTATAGTAATTGTCGTTCTGTCGATCACATAAGCATAATATGGCTAATAATCTGAGTTAGATTGATAATAATAAGAGTAATAAGTGTAGTAAATGTCGTGCTATCGATCATATCTGCATAATATGGTTAATAATATGAGTTAGATTGATAACAGTGAGTGTAATAAGTATAGTAATTGTCGTTCTATCGATCATATAAGCATAATATGGCTAATAATATGAGTTAGATTGATAATAATAGGAGTAATAGGTATAGTAATTATCGTTCTACCGATCATATAAGCATAATATGTCTAATAATATGAGTTAGACTGATAATAATAAGAGAAATGAATATAGTAATTGTCGTTCTATCGATCATACAAGCATAATATGGCTAATAATATGAGTTAGATTGATAATAATAAGAGTAATGAGTATAGTAATTGTCGTCTATCGATTATATAAGCATAATATGGCTAATAATATGAGTTAGGCTGATAATAATGAGAGTAATAAGTATAGTAATAGTCGTTCTGTCGATCATACAAGCATAATATGGCTAATAATATGAGTTAGATTGATAACAATAAGGGAAATGAATATAGTAATTGTCGTTCTATCGATCATATAAGCTTAATATGGCTAATAATATGAGTTAGATTGATAATAATAAGAGTAATGAGTATACTAATTGTAGTTCTATCGATCATGTCTGCATAATATGGTTAATAATATGAGTTAGATTGATATTAATAAGAGTAATAAGTGTAGTAATTGTCATGCTATCGATCATATCCGCATAATATGGTTAATAATATGAGTTAGATTGATAATAGTGAGTGTAATAGGTATAGTAATTGTCGTTCTATCGATCATATTAGTATAATATGGTTAATAATATGAGTTAGATTGATAATAATAAGAGAAGTGAGTATAGTCATTGTCGTTCGATCGATCATATAAGCATAATATGGCTAATGATATGAGTTAGATTGATAATAATAAGAGTAATGAGTATACTAATTGTAGTTCTATCGATCATATCTGCATAATATGGCTAATAATCTGAGTTAGATTGATAATAATAAGGATAATAAGTGTAGTAAATGGCGTGCTATCGATCATATCTGCATAATATGTTTAATAATATGAGTTAGATTGATAATAATAAGAGTAATAAGTATAGTAATTGTCCTTCTATCGATCACATAAGCATAATATGGCTAATAATATGAGTTAGATTGACAATAATGAGAGTAATAAGTATAGTAATTGTCGTTCTATCGATCATATAAGCATAATATGGCTAATAATGTGAGTTAGAATGGTAATAGTAAGAGAAATGAGTATAGTAATTGTCTTTCTATCGATCATATCTGCATAATATGGTTAATAATATGAGTTAGATTGATAACAATAAGAGTAATAAGTATAGTAAATGTCGTGCTATCGATCATATCTGCATAATATGGTTAATAATATGAGTTAGATTGATAATAGTGAGTGTAATAAGTATAGTAATTGTCGTTCTATCGATCATATTAGCATAATATGGCTAATAATATGAGTTAGGCTGATAATAATGAGAGTAATAAGTATAGTAATTGTCGTTCTGTCGATCATATAAGCATAATATGGCTAATAATATGAGTTAGATTGATAATAATAAGAGTAAGGAGTAAACTAATTGTAGTCCTATCGATCATATCTGCATAATATGGTTAATAATATGAGTTAGATTGATAACAGTGAGTGTAATAAGTATAGTAATTGTCGTTCTATCGATCATATAAGCATGATATGGCTAATAATATGAGTTAGATTGATAATAATAAGAGAAGTGAGTATAGTCATTGTCGTTCGATCGATCATATAAGCATAATATGGCTAATGATATGAGTTAGATTGATAATAATAAGAATAAATAGGTATAGTAATTATCGTTCTACCGATCATATAAGCATAATATGGCTAATAATATGAGTTAGATTGATAATAATAAGAGTAATAAGTATAGTAATTGTCGTCCTATCGATCATATAAGCATAATATGGCTAACAATATGAGTTAGATTGATAATAATAAGAGTAATGAGTATAGTAATTGTCGTTCTATCGATCATATAAGCATAATATGGCTAATAATATGAGTTAGATTGATAATAATAAGAGTAATGAGTATACTAATTGTAGTTCTATCGATCATATCTGCATAATATGGTTAATAATATGAGTTAGATTGATAACAGTAAGAGTAATAAGTACAGTAAATGTCGTGCTATCGATCATATCTGCATAATATGGTTAATAATATGAGTTAGATTCATAATAATAAGAGTAATAAGTATAGTAATTGTCGTTCTATCGATCATATGTGCATAATATGGTTAATAATATGAGTTAGATTGATAACAGTGAGCGTAATAAGTATAGTAATTGTCGTTCTGTCGATCACATAAGCATAATATGGCTAATAATCTGAGTTAGATTGATAATAATAAGAGTAATAAGTGTAGTAAATGTCGTGCTATCGATCATATCTGCATAATATGGTTAATAATATGAGTTAGATTGATAACAGTGAGTGTAATAAGTATAGTAATTGTCGTTCTATCGATCATATAAGCATAATATGGCTAATAATATGAGTTAGATTGATAATAATAGGAGTAATAGGTATAGTAATTATCGTTCTACCGATCATATAAGCATAATATGTCTAATAATATGAGTTAGACTGATAATAATAAGAGAAATGAATATAGTAATTGTCGTTCTATCGATCATACAAGCATAATATGGCTAATAATATGAGTTAGATTGATAATAATAAGAGTAATGAGTATAGTAATTGTCGTCTATCGATTATATAAGCATAATATGGCTAATAATATGAGTTAGGCTGATAATAATGAGAGTAATAAGTATAGTAATAGTCGTTCTGTCGATCATACAAGCATAATATGGCTAATAATATGAGTTAGATTGATAACAATAAGGGAAATGAATATAGTAATTGTCGTTCTATCGATCATATAAGCTTAATATGGCTAATAATATGAGTTAGATTGATAATAATAAGAGTAATGAGTATACTAATTGTAGTTCTATCGATCATGTCTGCATAATATGGTTAATAATATGAGTTAGATTGATATTAATAAGAGTAATAAGTGTAGTAATTGTCATGCTATCGATCATATCCGCATAATATGGTTAATAATATGAGTTAGATTGATAATAGTGAGTGTAATAGGTATAGTAATTGTCGTTCTATCGATCATATTAGTATAATATGGTTAATAATATGAGTTAGATTGATAATAATAAGAGAAGTGAGTATAGTCATTGTCGTTCGATCGATCATATAAGCATAATATGGCTAATGATATGAGTTAGATTGATAATAATAAGAGTAATGAGTATACTAATTGTAGTTCTATCGATCATATCTGCATAATATGGCTAATAATCTGAGTTAGATTGATAATAATAAGGATAATAAGTGTAGTAAATGGCGTGCTATCGATCATATCTGCATAATATGTTTAATAATATGAGTTAGATTCATAATAATAAGAGTAATAAGTATAGTAATTGTCCTTCTATCGATCACATAAGCATAATATGGCTAATAATATGAGTTAGATTGATAATAATGAGAGTAATAAGTATAGTAATTGTCGTTCTATCGGTCATATAAGCATAATATGGCTAATAATATGAGTTAGATTGATAATAATAAGAGAAATGAGTATAGTAATTGTCTTTCTATCGATCATATCTGCATAATATGGTTAATAATATGAGTTAGATTGATAATAGTGAGTGTAATAAGTATAGTAATTGTCGTTCTATCGATCATATTAGCATAATATGGCTTATAATATGAGTTAGGCTGATAATAATAAGAGTAATGAGTATAGTAATTGTCGTTCTATCGATCATATAAGCTTAATATGGCTAATAATATGAGTTAGATTGATAATAATAAGAGTAATGAGTATACTAATTGTAGTTCTATCGATCATGTCTGCATAATATGGTTAATAATATGAGTTAGGTTGATATTAATAAGAGTAATAAGTGTAGTAATTGTCATGCTATCGATCATATCCGCATAATATGGTTAATAATATGAGTTAGATTGATAATAGTGAGTGTAATAGGTATAGTAATTGTCGTTCTATCGATCATATTAGTATAATATGGTTAATAATATGAGTTAGATTGATAATAATAAGAGAAGTGAGTATAGTCATTGTCGTTCGATCGATCATATAAGCATAATATGGCTAATGATATGAGTTAGATTGATAATAATAAGAGTAATGAGTATACTAATTGTAGTTCTATCGATCATATCTGCATAATATGGCTAATAATCTGAGTTAGATTGATAATAATAAGGATAATAAGTGTAGTAAATGGCGTGCTATCGATCATATCTGCATAATATGTTTAATAATATGAGTTAGATTCATAATAATAAGAGTAATAAGTATAGTAATTGTCCTTCTATCGATCACATAAGCATAATATGGCTAATAATATGAGTTAGATTGATAATAATGAGAGTAATAAGTATAGTAATTGTCGTTCTATCGGTCATATAAGCATAATATGGCTAATAATATGAGTTAGATTGATAATAATAAGAGAAATGAGTATAGTAATTGTCTTTCTATCGATCATATCTGCATAATATGGTTAATAATATGAGTTAGATTGATAATAGTGAGTGTAATAAGTATAGTAATTGTCGTTCTATCGATCATATTAGCATAATATGGCTTATAATATGAGTTAGGCTGATAATAATAAGAGTAATGAGTATAGTAATTGTCGTTCTATCGATCATATTTGCATAATGTGGTTAATAATATGAGTTAGATTGATAACAGTGAGTGTAATAAGTATAGTAATTGTCTTTCTATCGATCATATAAGCATAATATGGCTAATAATATGAGTTAGATTGATAATAATAAGAGAAATGAATATAGTAATTGTCGTTCTATCGATCATATAAGCATAATATGGCTAATAATATGAGTTAGATTGATAATAATAAGAGTAATGAGTATACTAATTGTAGTTCTATCGATCATATCTGCATAATATGGTTAATAATATGAGTTAGATTGATAACAGTGAGCGTAATAAGTATAGTAATTGTCGTTCTGTCGATCACATAAGCATAATATGGCTAATAATCTGAGTTAGATTGATAATAATAAGCGTAATAAGTGTAGTAAATGGCGTGCTATCGATCATATCTGCATAATATGGTTAATAATATGAGTTAGATTCATAATAATAAGAGTAATAAGTATAGTAATTGTCCTTCTATCGATCACATAAGCATAATATGGCTAATAATATGAGTTAGATTGATAATAATGAGAGTAATAAGTATAGTAATTGTCGTTCTATCGATCATATAAGCATAATATGTCTAATAATATGAGTAAGATTGATAATAATAAGAGAAGTGAGTATAGTCATTGTCGTTCGATCGATCATATAAGCATAATATGGCTAATAATATGAGTAAGATTGATAATAATAAGAGAAGTGAGTATAGTCATTGTCGTTCGATCAATCATATAAGCATAATATTGCTAATGATATGAGTTAGATTGATAATAATAAGAGTAATAAGTATAGTAATTGTCCTTCTATCGATCACATAAGCATAATATGGCTAATAATATGAGTTAGATTGATAATAGTGAGTGTAATAAGTATAGTAATTGTCGTTCTATCGATCATATTAGCATAATATGGCTAATAATATGAGTTAGGCTGATAATAATGAGAGTAATAAGTATAGTAATTGTCGTTCTGTCGATCATATAAGCATAATATGGCTAATAATTTGAATTAGATTGATAATAATAAGAGAAATGAATATAGTAATTGTCGTTCTATCGATCATATAAGCATAATATGGCTAATAATATGAGTTAGATTGATAATAATAAGAGTAAGGAGTAAACAAATTGTAGTCCTATCGATCATATCTGCATAATATGGTTAATAATATGAGTTAGATTGATAACAGTGAGTGTAATAAGTATAGTAATTGTCGTTATCGATCATATAAGCATGATATGGCTAATAATATGAGTTAGATTGATAATAATAAGAGAAGTGAGTATAGTCATTGTCGTTCGATCGATCATATAAGCATAATATGGCTAATGATATGAGTTAGATTGATAATAATAAGAATAAATAGGTATAGTAATTATCGTTCTACCGATCATATAAGCATAATATGGCTAATAATATGAGTTAGATTGATAATAATAAGAGTAATAAGTATAGTAATTGTCGTCCTATCGATCATATAAGCATAATATGGCTAACAATATGAGTTAGATTGATAATAATAAGCGTAATGAGTATAGTAATTGTCGTTCTATCGATCATATAAGCATAATATGGCTAATAATATGAGTTAGATTGATAATAATAAGAGTAATGAGTATACTAATTGTAGTTCTATCGATCATATCTGCATAACATGGTTAATAATATGAGTTAGATTGATAACAGTAAGAGTAATAAGTACAGTAAATGTCGTGCTATCGATCATATCTGCATAATATGGTTAATAATATGAGTTAGATTCATAATAATAAGAGTAATAAGTATAGTAATTGTCGTTCTATCGATCATATGTGCATAATATGGTTAATAATATGAGTTAGATTGATAACAGTGAGCGTAATAAGTATAGTAATTGTCGTTCTGTCGATCACATAAGCATAATATGGCTAATAATCTGAGTTAGATTGATAATAATAAGAGTAATAAGTGTAGTAAATGTCGTGCTATCGATCATATCTGCATAATATGGTTAATAATATGAGTTAGATTGATAACAGTGAGTGTAATAAGTATAGTAATTGTCGTTCTATCGATCATATAAGCATAATATGGCTAATAATATGAGTTAGATTGATAATAATAGGAGTAATAGGTATAGTAATTATCGTTCTACCGATCATATAAGCATAATATGTCTAATAATATGAGTTAGACTGATAATAATAAGAGAAATGAATATAGTAATTGTCGTTCTATCGATCATACAAGCATAATATGGCTAATAATATGAGTTAGATTGATAATAATAAGAGTAAGGAGTATACTAATTGTAGTTCTATCGATCATATCTGCATAATATTGTTAATAATATGAGTTAGATTGATAACAATAAGAGTAATAAGTACAGTAAATGTCGTGCTATCCATCATATCTGCATAATATGGTTAATAATATGAGTTAAATTGATAATAGTGAGTGTAATAAGTATAGTAATTGTCGTTATATCGATCATATCTGCATAATATGGATAATAATATGAGTTAGATTGATAATAGTGAGTGTAATAAGTATAGTAATTGTCGTTCTCTCGATCATATTAGCATAATATGGTTAATAACATGAGTTAGATTGATAATAATAAGTGTAATGAGTACAGTAATTGTCGTTCTATCGATCATATAAGCATAATATGGCTAATAATATGAGTTAGATTGATAATAATAAGAGTAATGAGTATAGTAATTGTCGTCTATCGATTATATAAGCATAATATGGCTAATAATATGAGTTAGGCTGATAATAATGAGAGTAATAAGTATAGTAATAGTCGTTCTGTCGATCATACAAGCATAATATGGCTAATAATATGAGTTAGATTGATAACAATAAGGGAAATGAATATAGTAATTGTCGTTCTATCGATCATATAAGCTTAATATGGCTAATAATATGAGTTAGATTGATAATAATAAGAGTAATGAGTATACTAATTGTAGTTCTATCGATCATGTCTGCATAATATGGTTAATAATATGAGTTAGATTGATATTAATAAGAGTAATAAGTGTAGTAATTGTCATGCTATCGATCATATCCGCATAATATGGTTAATAATATGAGTTAGATTGATAATAGTGAGTGTAATAGGTATAGTAATTGTCGTTCTATCGATCATATTAGTATAATATGGTTAATAATATGAGTTAGATTGATAATAATAAAAGAAGTGAGTATAGTCATTGTCGTTCGATCGATCATATAAGCATAATATGGCTAATGATATGAGTTAGATTGATAATAATAAGAGTAATGAGTATACTAATTGTAGTTCTATCGATCATATCTGCATAATATGGCTAATAATCTGAGTTAGATAGATAATAATAAGGATAATAAGTGTAGTAAATGGCGTGCTATCGATCATATCTGCATAATATGTTTAATAATATGAGTTAGATTCATAATAATAAGAGTAATAAGTATAGTAATTGTCCTTCTATCGATCACATAAGCATAATATGGCTAATAATATGAGTTAGATTGATAATAATGAGAGTAATAAGTATAGTAATTGTCGTTCTATCGGTCATATAAGCATAATATGGCTAATAATATGAGTTAGATTGATAATAATAAGAGAAATGAGTATAGTAATTGTCTTTCTATCGATCATATCTGCATAATATGGTTAATAATATGAGTTAGATTGATAATAGTGAGTGTAATAAGTATAGTAATTGTCGTTCTATCGATCATATTAGCATAATATGGCTTATAATATGAGTTAGGCTGATAATAATAAGAGTAATGAGTATAGTAATTGTCGTTCTATCGATCATATAAGCTTAATATGGCTAATAATATGAGTTAGATTGATAATAATAAGAGTAATGAGTATACTAATTGTAGTTCTATCGATCATGTCTGCATAATATGGTTAATAATATGAGTTAGGGTGATATTAATAAGAGTAATAAGTGTAGTAATTGTCATGCTATCGATCATATCCGCATAATATGGTTAATAATATGAGTTAGATTGATAATAGTGAGTGTAATAGGTATAGTAATTGTCGTTCTATCGATCATATTAGTATAATATGGTTAATAATATGAGTTAGATTGATAATAATAAGAGAAGTGAGTATAGTCATTGTCGTTCGATCGATCATATAAGCATAATATGGCTAATGATATGAGTTAGATTGATAATAGTAAGAGTAATGAGTATACTAATTGTAGTTCTATCGATCATATCTGCATAATATGGCTAATAATCTGAGTTAGATTGATAATAATAAGGATAATAAGTGTAGTAAATGGCGTGCTATCGATCATATCTGCATAATATGTTTAATAATATGAGTTAGATTCATAATAATAAGAGTAATAAGTATAGTAATTGTCCTTCTATCGATCACATAAGCATAATATGGCTAATAATATGAGTTAGATTGATAATAATGAGAGTAATAAGTATAGTAATTGTCGTTCTATCGGTCATATAAGCATAATATGGCTAATAATATGAGTTAGATTGATAATAATAAGAGAAATGAGTATAGTAATTGTCTTTCTATCGATCATATCTGCATAATATGGTTAATAATATGAGTTAGATTGATAATAGTGAGTGTAATAAGTATAGTAATTGTCGTTCTATCGATCATATTAGCATAATATGGCTTATAATATGAGTTAGGCTGATAATAATAAGAGTAATGAGTATAGTAATTGTCGTTCTATGGATCATATTTGCATAATGTGGTTAATAATATGAGTTAGATTGATAACAGTGAGTGTAATAAGTATAGTAATTGTCTTTCTATCGATCATATAAGCATAATATGGCTAATAATATGAGTTAGATTGATAATAATAAGAGAAATGAATATAGTAATTGTCGTTCTATCGATCATATAAGCATAATATGGCTAATAATATGAGTTAGATTGATAATAATAAGAGTAATGAGTATACTAATTGTAGTTCTATCGATCATATCTGCATAATATGGTTAATAATATGAGTTAGATTGATAACAGTGAGCGTAATAAGTATAGTAATTGTCGTTCTGTCGATCACATAAGCATAATATGGCTAATAATCTGAGTTAGATTGATAATAATAAGGGAAGTGAGTATATCCATTGTCGTTCTATCGATCATATAAGCATAATATGGCTAATGATATGAGTTAGATTGATAATAATAAGAGTAATAGGTATAGTAATTATCGTTCTACCGATCATATAAGCATAATATGGCTAATAATATGAGTTAGATTGATAATAATAAGAGTAATGAGTATAGTAATTGTCGTCTATCGATCATATAAGCATAATATGGCTAATAATATGAGTTAGGCTGATAATAATGAGAGTAATAAGTATAGTAATAGTCGTTCTGTCGATCATATAAGCATAATATGGCTAATAATATGAGTTAGATTGATAACAATAAGGGAAATGAATATAGTAATTGTCGTTCTATCGATCATATAAGCTTAATATGGCTAATAATATGAGTTAGATTGATAATAATAAGAGTAATGAGTATACTAATTGTAGTTCTATCGATCATATCTGCATAATATGGTTAATAATATGAGTTAGATTGATAATAATAAGAGTAATAAGTATAGTAAATGTCGTGCTATCGATCATATCTGCATAGTATGGTTAATAATATGAGTTAGATTGATAATAATAAGAGTAATAAGTGTAGTAATTGTCATGCTATCGATCATATCCGCATAATATGGTTAATAATATGAGTTAGATTGATAATAGTGAGTGTAATAGGTATAGTAATTGTCGTTCTATCGATCATATTAGTATAATATGGTTAATAATATGAGTTAGATTGATAATAATAAGAGAAGTGAGTATAGTCATTGTCGTTCGATCGATCATATAAGCATAATATGGCTAATGATATGAGTTAGATTGATAATAATAAGAGTAATGAGTATACTAATTGTAGTTCTATCGATCATATCTGCATAATATGGTTAATAATATGAGTTAGATTGATAACAGTGAGCGTAATAAGTATAGTAATTGTCGTTCTGTCGATCACATAAGCATAATATGGCTAATAATCTGAGTTAGATTGATAATAATAAGCGTAATAAGTGTAGTAAATGGCGTGCTATCGATCATATCTGCATAATATGGTTAATAATATGAGTTAGATTCATAATAATAAGAGTAATAAGTATAGTAATTGTCCTTCTATCGATCACATAAGCATAATATGGCTAATAATATGAGTTAGATTGATAATAATGAGAGTAATAAGTATAGTAATTGTCGTTCTATCGATCATATAAGCATAATATGTCTAATAATATGAGTAAGATTGATAATAATAAGAGAAGTGAGTATAGTCATTGTCGTTCGATCGATCATATAAGCATAATATGGCTAATAATATGAGTAAGATTGATAATAATAAGAGAAGTGAGTATAGTCATTGTCGTTCGATCAATCATATAAGCATAATATTGCTAATGATATGAGTTAGATTGATAATAATAAGAGTAATAAGTATAGTAATTGTCCTTCTATCGATCACATAAGCATAATATGGCTAATAATATGAGTTAGATTGACAATAATGAGAGTAATAAGTATAGTAATTGTCGTTCTATCGATCATATAAGCATAATATGGCTAATAATGTGAGTTAGAATGGTAATAGTAAGAGAAATGAGTATAGTAATTGTCTTTCTATCGATCATATCTGCATAATATGGTTAATAATATGAGTTAGATTGATAACAATAAGAGTAATAAGTATAGTAAATGTCGTGCTATCGATCATATCTGCATAATATGGTTAATAATATGAGTTAGATTGATAATAGTGAGTGTAATAAGTATAGTAATTGTCGTTCTATCGATCATATTAGCATAATATGGCTAATAATATGAGTTAGGCTGATAATAATGAGAGTAATAAGTATAGTAATTGTCGTTCTGTCGATCATATAAGCATAATATGGCTAATAATTTGAATTAGATTGATAATAATAAGAGAAATGAATATAGTAATTGTCGTTCTATCGATCATATAAGCATAATATGGCTAATAATATGAGTTAGATTGATAATAATAAGAGTAAGGAGTAAACTAATTGTAGTCCTATCGATCATATCTGCATAATATGGTTAATAATATGAGTTAGATTGATAACAGTGAGTGTAATAAGTATAGTAATTGTCGTTCTATCGATCATATAAGCATGATATGGCTAATAATATGAGTTAGATTGATAATAATAAGAGAAGTGAGTATAGTCATTGTCGTTCGATTGATCATATAAGCATAATATGGCTAATGATATGAGTTAGATTGATAATAATAAGAGTAATAGGTATAGTAATTATCGTTCTACCGATCATATAAGCATAATATGGCTAATAATATGAGTTAGATTGATAATAATAAGAGTAATAAGTATAGTAATTGTCGTCCTATCGATCATATAAGCATAATATGGCTAACAATATGAGTTAGATTGATAATAATAAGAGTAATGAGTATAGTAATTGTCGTTCTATCGATCATATAAGCATAATATGGCTAATAATATGAGTTAGATTGATAATAATAAGAGTAATGAGTATACTAATTGTAGTTCAATCGATCATATCTGCATAATATGGTTAATAATATGAGTTAGATTGATAACAGTAAGAGTAATAAGTACAGTAAATGTCGTGCTATCGATCATATCTGCATAATATGGTTAATAATATGAGTTGGATTCATAATAATAAGAGTAATAAGTATAGTAATTGTCGTTCTATCGATCATATGTGCATAATATGGTTAATAATATGAGTTAGATTGATAACAGTGAGCGTAATAAGTATAGTAATTGTCGTTCTGTCGATCACATAAGCATAATATGGCTAATAATCTGAGTTAGATTGATAATAATAAGAGTAATAAGTGTAGTAAATGTCGTGCTATCGATCATATCTGCATAATATGGTTAATAATATGAGTTAGATTGATAACAGTGAGTGTAATAAGTATAGTAATTGTCGTTCTATCGATCATATAAGCATAATATGGCTAATAATATGAGTTAGATTGATAATAATAAGAGAAGTGAGTATAGCCATTGTCGTTCGATCTATCATATAAGCATAATATGGCTAATGATATGAGTTAGATTGATAATAATAGGAGTAATAGGTATAGTAATTATCGTTCTACCGATCATATAAGCATAATATGGCTAATAATATGAGTTAGATTGATAATAATAAGAGAAATGAATATAGTAATTGTCGTTCTATCGATCATACAAGCATAATATGGCTAATAATATGAGTTAGATTGATAATAATAAGAGTAAGGAGTATACTAATTGTAGTTCTATCGATCATATCTGCATAATATTGTTAATAATATGAGTTAGATTGATAACAATAAGAGTAATAAGTACAGTAAATGTCGTGCTATCCATCATATCTGCATAATATGGTTAATAATATGAGTTAAATTGATAATAGTGAGTGTAATAAGTATAGTAATTGTCGTTATATCGATCATATCTGCATAATATGGATAATAATATGAGTTAGATTGATAATAGTGAGTGTAATAAGTATAGTAATTGTCGTTCTCTCGATCATATTAGCATAATATGGTTAATAACATGAGTTAGATTGATAATAGTAAGTGTAATGAGTACAGTAATTGTCGTTCTATCGATCATATAAGCATAATATGGCCAATAATATGAGTTAGATTGATAATAATAAGAGTAATGAGTATAGTAATTGTCGTCTATCGATTATATAAGCATAATATGGCTAATAATATGAGTTAGGCTGATAATAATGAGAGTAATAAGTATAGTAATAGTCGTTCTGTCGATCATACAAGCATAATATGGCTAATAATATGAGTTAGATTGATAACAATAAGGGAAATGAATATAGTAATTGTCGTTCTATCGATCATATAAGCTTAATATGGCTAATAATATGAGTTAGATTGATAATAATAAGAGTAATGAGTATACTAATTGTAGTTCTATCGATCATGTCTGCATAATATGGTTAATAATATGAGTTAGATTGATATTAATAAGAGTAATAAGTGTAGTAATTGTCATGCTATCGATCATATCCGCATAATATGGTTAATAATATGAGTTAGATTGATAATAGTGAGTGTAATAGGTATAGTAATTGTCGTTCTATCGATCATATTAGTATAATATGGTTAATAATATGAGTTAGATTGATAATAATAAGAGAAGTGAGTATAGTCATTGTCGTTCGATCGATCATATAAGCATAATATGGCTAATGATATGAGTTAGATTGATAATAATAAGAGTAATGAGTATACTAATTGTAGTTCTATCGATCATATCTGCATAATATGGCTAATAATCTGAGTTAGATTGATAATAATAAGAGAAATGAGTATAGTAATTGTCTTTCTATCGATCATATCTGCATAATATGGTTAATAATATGAGTTAGATTGATAATAGTGAGTGTAATAAGTATAGTAATTGTCGTTCTATCGATCATATTAGCATAATATGGCTTATAATATGAGTTAGGCTGATAATAATAAGAGTAATGAGTATAGTAATTGTCGTTCTATCGATCATATTTGCATAATGTGGTTAATAATATGAGTTAGATTGATAACAGTGAGTGTAATAAGTATAGTAATTGTCTTTCTATCGATCATATAAGCATAATATGGCTAATAATATGAGTTAGATTGATAATAATAAGAGAAATGAATATAGTAATTGTCGTTCTATCGATCATATAAGCATAATATGGCTAATAATATGAGTTAGATTGATAATAATAAGAGTAAGGAGTATACTAATTGTAGTTCTATCGATCATGTCTGCATAATATGGTTAATAATATGAGTTAGATTGATAACAATAAGAGTAATAAGTATAGTAAATGTCGTGCTATCGATCATATCTGCATAATATGGTTAATAATATGAGTTAGATTGATAACAGTGAGTGTAATAAGTATAGTAATTGTCGTTCTATCGATCATATAAGCATGATATGGCTAATAATATGAGTTAGATTGATAATAATAAGAGAAGTGAGTATAGTCATTGTCGTTCGATCGATCATATAAGCATAATATGGCTAATGATATGAGTTAGATTGATAATAATAAGAGTAATAGGTATAGTAATATCGTTCTACCGATCATATAAGCATAATATGGCTAATAATATGAGTTAGATTGATAATAATAAGAGTAATAAGTATAGTAATTGTCGTCCTATCGATCATATAAGCATAATATGGCTAACAATATGAGTTAGATTGATAATAATAAGAGTAATGAGTATAGTAATTGTCGTTCTATCGATCATATAAGCATAATATGGCTAATAATATGAGTTAGATTGATAATAATAAGAGTAATGAGTATACTAATTGTAGTTCTATCGATCATATCTGCATAATATGGTTAATAATATGAGTTAGATTGATAACAGTAAGAGTAATAAGTACAGTAAATGTCGTGCTATCGATCATATCTGCATAATATGGTTAATAATATGAGTTAGATTCATAATAATAAGAGTAATAAGTATAGTAATTGTCGTTCTATCGGTCATATGTGCATAATATGGTTAATAATATGAGTTAGATTGATAACAGTGAGCGTAATAAGTATAGTAATTGTCGTTCTGTCGATCACATAAGCATAATATGGCTAATAATCTGAGTAAGATTGATAATAATAAGAGTAATAAGTGTAGTAAATGTCGTGCTATCGATCATATCTGCATAATATGGTTAATAATATGAGTTAGATTGATAACAGTGAGTGTAATAAGTATAGTAATTGTCGTTCTATCGATCATATAAGCATAATATGGCTAATAATATGAGTTAGATTGATAATAATAAGAGAAGTGAGTATAGCCATTGTCGTTCGATCTATCATATAAGCATAATATGGCTAATGATATGAGTTAGATTGATAATAATAGGAGTAATAGGTATAGTAATTATCGTTCTACCGATCATATAAGCATAATATGGCTAATAATATGAGTTAGATTGATAATAATAAGAGAAATGAATATAGTAATTGTCGTTCTATCGATCATACAAGCATAATATGGCTAATAATATGAGTTAGATTGATAATAATAAGAGTAAGGAGTATACTAATTGTAGTTCTATCGATCATATCTGCATAATATTGTTAATAATATGAGTTAGATTGATAACAATAAGAGTAATAAGTACAGTAAATGTCGTGCTATCCATCATATCTGCATAATATGGTTAATAATATGAGTTAAATTGATAATAGTGAGTGTAATAAGTATAGTAATTGTCGTTATATCGATCATATCTGCATAATATGGATAATAATATGAGTTAGATTGATAATAGTGAGTGTAATAAGTATAGTAATTGTCGTTCTCTCGATCATATTAGCATAATATGGTTAATAACATGAGTTAGATTGATAATAATAAGTGTAATGAGTACAGTAATTGTCGTTCTATCGATCATATAAGCATAATATGGCTAATAATATGAGTTAGATTGATAATAATAAGAGTAATGAGTATAGTAATTGTCGTCTATCGATTATATAAGCATAATATGGCTAATAATATGAGTTAGGCTGATAATAATGAGAGTAATAAGTATAGTAATAGTCGTTCTGTCGATCATACAAGCATAATATGGCTAATAATATGAGTTAGATTGATAACAATAAGGGAAATGAATATAGTAATTGTCGTTCTATCGATCATATAAGCTTAATATGGCTAATAATATGAGTTAGATTGATAATAATAAGAGTAATGAGTATACTAATTGTAGTTCTATCGATCATGTCTGCATAATATGGTTAATAATATGTGTTAGATTGATATTAATAAGAGTAATAAGTGTAGTAATTGTCATGCTATCGATCATATCCGCATAATATGGTTAATAATATGAGTTAGATTGATAATAGTGAGTGTAATAGGTATAGTAATTGTCGTTCTATCGATCATATTAGTATAATATGGTTAATAATATGAGTTAGATTGATAATAATAAGAGAAGTGAGTATAGTCATTGTCGTTCGATCGATCATATAAGCATAATATGGCTAATGATATGAGTTAGATTGATAATAATAAGAGTAATGAGTATACTAATTGTAGTTCTATCGATCATATCTGCATAATATGGCTAATAATCTGAGTTAGATTGATAATAATAAGAGAAATGAGTATAGTAATTGTCTTTCTATCGATCATATCTGCATAATATGGTTAATAATATGAGTTAGATTGATAATAGTGAGTGTAATAAGTATAGTAATTGTCGTTCTATCGATAATATTAGCATAATATGGCTTATAATATGAGTTAGGCTGATAATAATAAGAGTAATGAGTATAGTAATTGTCGTTCTATCGATCATATTTGCATAATGTGGTTAATAATATGAGTTAGATTGATAACAGTGAGTGTAATAAGTATAGTAATTGTCTTTCCATCGATCATATAAGCATAATATGGCTAATAATATGAGTTAGATTGATAATAATAAGAGAAATGAATATAGTAATTGTCGTTCTATCGATCATATAAGCATAATATGGCTAATAATATGAGTTAGATTGATAATAATAAGAGTAAGGAGTATACTAATTGTAGTTCTATCGATCATGTCTGCATAATATGGTTAATAATATGAGTTAGATTGATAACAATAAGAGTAATAAGTATAGTAAATGTCCTGCTATCGATCATATCTGCATAATATGGTTAATAATATGAGTTAGATTAATAATAGTGAGTGTAATAAGTATAGTAATTGTCGTTCTATCGATCATATTAGCATAATATGGCTAATAATATGAGTTAGATTGATAATAATAAGAGAAGTGAGTATAGTCATTGTCGTTCAATCGACCATATAAGCATAATCTGGCTAATAATATGAGTAAGATTGATAATAATAAGAGAAGTGAGTATAGTCATTGTCGTTCGATCAATAATATAAGCATAATATGGCTAATGATATGAGTTAGATTGATAATAATAAGAGTAATGAGTATACTAATTGTAGTTCTATCGATCATATCTGCATAATATGGTTAATAATATGAGTTAGATTGATAACAGTAAGAGTAATAAGTACAGTAAATGTCGTGCTATCGATCATATCTGCATAATATGGTTAATAATATGAGTTAGATTCATAATAATAAGAGTAATAAGTATAGTAATTGTCGTTCTATCGATCATATGTGCATAATATGGTTAATAATATGAGTTAGATTGATAACAGTGAGCGTAATAAGTATAGTAATTGTCGTTCTGTCGATCACATAAGCATAATATGGCTAATAATCTGAGTTAGATTGATAATAATAAGAGTAATAAGTGTAGTAAATGGCGTGCTATCGATCATATCCGCATAATATGGTTAAATATATGAGTTAGATTCATAATAATAAGAGTAATAAGTATAGTAATTGTCCTTCTATCGATCACATAAGCATAATATGGCTAATGATATGAGTTAGATTGATAATAATAAGAGTAATAGGTATAGTAATTATCGTTCTACCGATCGTATAAGCATAATATGGCTAATAATATGAGTTAGATTGATAATAATAAGAGTAATAAGTATAGTAATTGTCGTCCTATCGATCATATAAGCATAATATGGCTAACAATATGAGTTAGATTGATAATAATAAGAGTAATGAGTGTAGTAATTGTCGTTCTATCGATCATATAAGCATAATATGGCTAATAATATGAGTTATATTGATAACAATGAGAGTAATAAGTATAGTAATGGTCGTTCTATCGATCATATGAGCATAATATGGTTAATAATATGAGTTAGATTGATAATAGTAAGTGTAATGAGTATAGTAATTGTCGTTCTGTCGATCATATAAGCATAATATGGCTAATAATATGAGTTGGGCCGATAATAATAAGAGTAATGAGTATAGTAATTGTCGTTCTGTCGATCATATAAGCATAATATGGCCAATAATATGTGTTAGATTGATAACAATAAGGGAAATGAATATAGTAATTGTCGTTCTATCGATCATATAAGCTTAATATGGCTAATAATATGAGTTAGATTGATAATAATGAGAGTAATGATTATACTAATTGTAGTTCTATCGATCATATCTGCATAATATGGTTAATAATATGAGTTAGATTGATAATAATAAGAGTAATAAGTATAGTAAATGTCATGCTATCGATCATATCTGCATAATATGGTTAATAATATGAGTTAGATTGATAATAATAAGAGTAATAAGTGTAGTAATTGTCATGCTATCGATCATATCCGCATAATATGGTTAATAATATGAGTTAGATTGATAATAGTGAGTGTAATAGGTATAGTAATTGTCGTTCTATCGATCATATTAGTATAATATGGTTAATAATATGAGTTAGATTGATAATAATAAGAGAAGTGAGTATAGTCATTGTCGTTCGATCGATCATATAAGCATAATATGGCTAATGATATGAGTTAGATTGATAATAATAAGAGTAATGAGTATACTAATTGTAGTTCTATCGATCATATCTGCATAATATGGTTAATAATATGAGTTAGATTGATAACAGTGAGCGTAATAAGTATAGTAATTGTCGTTCTGTCGATCACATAAGCATAATATGGCTAATAATCTGAGTTAGATTGATAATAATAAGAGTAATAAGTGTAGTAAATGGCGTGCTATCGATCATATCTGCATAATATGGTTAATAATATGAGTTAGATTCATAATAATAAGAGTAATAAGTATAGTAATTGTCCTTCTATCGATCACATAAGCATAATATGGCTAATAATATGAGTTAGATTGATAATAATGAGAGTAAGAAGTATAGTAATTGTCGTTCTATCGATCATATAAGCATAATATGGCTAATAATATGAGTTAGGCTGATAATAATGAGAGTAATAAGTATAGTAATTGTCGTTCTGTCGATCATATAAGCATAATATGGCTAATAATATGAATTAGATTGATAATAATAAGAGAAATGAATATAGTAATTGTCGTTCTATCGATCATATAAGCATAATATGGCTAATAATATGAGTTAGATTGATAATAATAAGAGTAATGAGTATACTAATTGTAGTTCTATCGATCATATCTGCATAATATGGTTAATAATATGAGTTAGATTGATAACAGTGAGCGTAATAAGTATAGTAATTGTCGTTCTGTCGATCACATAAGCATAATATGGCTAATAATCTGAGTTAGATTGATAATAATAAGAGTAATAAGTGTAGTAAATGGCGTGCTATCGATCATATCTGCATAATATGGTTAATAATATGAGTTAGATTCATAATAATAAGAGTAATAAGTATAGTAATTGTCCTTCTATCGATCACATAAGCATAATATGGCTAATAATATGAGTTAGATTGATAATAATGAGAGTAAGAAGTATAGTAATTGTCGTTCTATCGATCATATAAGCATAATATGGCTAATAATATGAGTTAGGCTGATAATAATGAGAGTAATAAGTATAGTAATTGTCGTTCTGTCGATCATATAAGCATAATATGGCTAATAATATGAATTAGATTGATAATAATAAGAGAAATGAATATAGTAATTGTCGTTCTATCGATCATATAAGCATAATATGGCTAATAATATGAGTTAGATTGATAATAATAAGAGTAAAGAGTATACTAATTGTAGTTCTATCGATCATATCTGCATAATATGGTTAATAATATGAGTTACATTGATAACAGTGAGTGTAATAAGTATAGTAATTGTCGTTCTATCGATCCTATAAGCATAATATGGCTAATAATATGAGTTAGATTGATAATAGTGAGTGTAATAAGTATAGTAGTTGTCGTTATATCGATCATATCTGCATAATATGGTTAATAATATGAGTTAGATTGATAATAGTGAGTGTAATAAGTATAGTAATTGTCGTTCTATCGATCATATCTGCATAATATTGTTAATAATATGAGTTAGATTGATAACAATAAGAGTAATAAGTACAGTAAATGTCGTGCTATCCATCATATCTGCATAATATGGTTAATAATATGAGTTAGATTGATAACAGTGAGCGTAATAAGTATAGTAATTGTCGTTCTGTCGATCACATAAGCATAATATGGCTAATAATCTGAGTTAGATTGATAATCATAAGAGTAATAAGTGTAGTAAATGGCGTGCTATCGGTCATATCCGCATAATATGGTTAAATATATGAGTTAGATTCATAATAATAAGAGTAATAAGTATAGTAATTGTCCTTCTATCGATCACATAAGCATAATATGGCTAATGATATGAGTTAGATTGATAATAATAAGAGTAATAGGTATAGTAATTATCGTTCTACCGATCATATAAGCATAATATGGCTAATAATATGAGTTAGATTGATAATAATAAGAGTAATAAGTATAGTAATTGTCGTCCTATCGATCATATAAGCATAATATGGCTAACAATATGAGTTAGATTGATAATAATAAGAGTAATGAGTATAGTAATTGTCGTTCTATCGATCATATAAGCATAATATGGCTAATAATATGAGTTAGATTCATAATAATAAGAGTAATGAGTATACTAATTGTAGTTCTATCGATCATATCTGCATAATATGGTTAATAATATGAGGTAGATTGATAACAATAAGAGTAATAAGTATAGTAAATGTCGTGCTATCGATCATATCTGCATAATATGGTTAATAATATGAGTTAGATTCATAATAATAAGAGTAATAAGTATAGTAATTGTCGTTCTATCGATCACATAAGCATAATATGGCTAATAATATGAGTCAGATTGATAACAATGAGAGTAATAAGTATAGTAATGGTCGTTCTATCGATCATATGAGCATAATATGGTTAATAATATGAGTTAGATTGATAATAGTAAGTGTAATGAGTATAGTAATTGTCGTTCTGTCGATCATATAAGCATAATATGGCTAATAATATGAGTTGGGCCGATAATAATAAGAGTAATGAGTATAGTAATTGTCGTTCTATCGATCATATTTGCATAATATGGTTAATAATATGAGTTAGATTGATAACAGTGAGTGTAATAAGTATAGTAATTGTCGTTCTGTCGATCATATAAGCATAATATGGCTAATAATATGAGTTAGATTGATAATAATAAGGGAAATGAATATAGTAATTGTCGTTCTATCGATCATATAAGCTTAATATGGCTAATAATATGAGTTAGATTGATAATAATAAGAGTAAGGAGTATACTAATTGTAGTTCTATCGATCATATCTGCATATTATGGATAATAATATGAGTTAGATTGATAACAGTTAGTGTAATAAGTATAGTAATTGTCGTTCTATCGATCATATAAGCATAATATGGCTAATAATATGAGTTAGATTGATAATAATAAGGGAAATGAATATAGTAATTGTCGTTCTATCGATCATATAAGCTTAATATGGCTAATAATATGAGTTAGATTGATAATAATAAGAGTAATGAGTATACTAATTGTAGTTCTATCGATCATATCTGCATAATATGGTTAATAATATGAGTTGGATTGATAATAATAAGAGTAATAAGTATAGCAAATGTCGTGCTATCGATCATATCTGCATAATATGGTTAATAATATGAGTTAGATTGATAATAATAAGAGTAGTAAGTGTAGTAAATGTCGTGCTATCGATCATATCTGCATAATATTGTTAATAATATGAGTTAGATTGATAATAATAAGAGTAATAAGTGTAGTAATTGTCATGCTATCGATCATATCCGCATAATATGGTTAATAATATGAGTTAGATTGATAATAGTGAGTGTAATAGGTATAGTAATTGTCGTTCTATCGATCATATTAGTATAATATGGTTAATAATATGAGTTAGATTGATAATAATAAGAGAAGTGAGTATAGTCATTGTCGTTCGATCGATCATATAAGCATAATATGGCTAATGATATGAGTTAGATTGATAATAATAAGAGTAATGAGTATACTAATTGTAGTTCTATCGATCATATCTGCATAATATGGTTAATAATATGAGTTAGATTGATAACAGTGAGCGTAATAAGTATAGTAATTGTCGTTCTGTCGATCACATAAGCATAATATGGCTAATAATCTGAGTTAGATTGATAATAATAAGAGTAATAAGTGTAGTAAATGGCGTGCTATCGATCATATCTGCATAATATGGTTAATAATATGAGTTAGATTCATAATAATAAGAGTAATAAGTATAGTAATTGTCCTTCTATCGATCACATAAGCATAATATGGCTAATAATATGAGTTAGATTGATAATAATGAGAGTAATAAGTACAGTAATTGTCGTTCTATCGATCATATAGGCATAATATGGCTAATAATATGAGTTAGATTGATAATAATAAGAGAAATGAGTATAGTAATTGTCTTTCTATCGATCATATCTGCATAATATGGTTAATAATATGAGTTAGATTGATAATAGTGAGTGTAATAAGTATAGCAATTGTCGTTCTATCGATCATATT
The DNA here is from genome assembly GCF_050947335.1 of Megachile rotundata. Lineage (NCBI taxonomy): Eukaryota > Metazoa > Arthropoda > Insecta > Hymenoptera > Megachilidae > Megachile > Megachile rotundata. Next base: position 118,290 of record NW_027473666.1, read on the forward strand.
AGCATAATATGGCTTATAATATGAGTTAGGCTGATAATAATAAGAGTAATGAGTATAGTAATTGTCGTTCTATCGATCATATTTGCATAATGTGGTTAATAATATGAGTTAGATTGATAACAGTGAGTGTAATAAGTATAGTAATTGTCTTTCTATCGATCATATAAGCATAATATGGCTAATAATATGAGTTAGATTGATAATAATAAGAGAAATGAATATAGTAATTGTCGTTCCATCGATCATATAAGCATAATATGGCTAATAATATGAGTTAGATTGATAATAATAAGAGTAAGGAGTATACTAATTGTAGTTCTATCGATCATGTCTGCATAATATGGTTAATAATATGAGTTAGATTGATAACAATAAGAGTAATAAGTATAGTAAATGTCGTGCTATCGATCATATCTGCATAATATGGTTAATAATATGAGTTAGATTGATAATAGTGAGTGTAATAAGTATAGTAATTGTCGTTCTATCGATCATCTTAGCATAATATGGCTAATAATATGAGTTAGATTGATAATAATAAGAGAAGTGAGTATAGTCATTGTCGTTCAATCGACCATATAAGCATAATATGGCTAATAATATGAGTTAGATTGATAATAATAAGAGTAATAAGTGTAGTAAATGGCGTGCTATCGATCATATCCGCATAATATGGTTAAATATATGAGTTAGATTCATAATAATAAGAGTAATAAGTATAGTAATTGTCCTTCTATCGATCACATAAGCATAATATGGCTAATGATATGAGTTAGATTGATAATAATAAGAGTAATAGGTATAGTAATTATTGTTCTACCGATCATATAAGCATAATATGGCTAATAATATGAGTTAGATTGATAATAATAAGAGTAATAAGTATAGTAATTGTCGTTCTATCGATCATATAAGCATAATATGGCTAATAATATGAGTTAGATTGATAATAATAAGAGTAATGAGTATACTAATTGCAGTTCTATCGATCATATCTGCATAATATGGTTAATAATATGAGTTAGATTGATAACAATAAGAGTAATAAGTATAGTAAATGTCGTGCTATCGATCATATCTGCATAATATGGTTAATAATATGAGTTAGATTCATAATAATAAGAGTAATAAATATAGTAATTGTCGTTCTATCGATGACATAAGCATAATATGGCTAATAATATGAGTTAGATTGATAACAATGAGAGTAATAAGTATAGTAATGGTCGTTCTATCGATCATATGAGCATAATATGGTTAATAATATGAGTTAGATTGATAATAGTAAGTGTAATGAGTATAGTAATTGTCGTTCTGTCGATCATATAAGCATAATATGGCTAATAATATGAGTTGGGCCGATAATAATAAGAGTAATGAGTATAGTAATTGTCGTTCTATCGATCATATTTGCATAATATGGTTAATAATATGAGTTAGATTGATAACAGTGAGTGTAATAAGTATAGTAATTGTCGTTCTGTCGATCATATAAGCATAATATAGCTAATAATATGAGTTAGATTGATAATAATAAGAGTAATGAGTATACTAATTGTAGTTCTATCGATCATATCTGCATAATATGGTTCTTAATATGAGTTAGATTGATAACAGTAAGAGTAATAAGTACAGTAAATGTCGTGCTATCGATCATATCTGCATAATATGGTTAATAATATGAGTTAGATTCATAATAATAAGAGTAACAAGTATAGTAATTGTCGTTCTATCGATCACATAAGCATAATATGGCTAATAATATGAGTTATATTGATAACAATGAGAGTAATAAGTATAGTAATGGTCGTTCTATCGATCATATGAGCATAATATGGTTAATAATATGAGTTAGATTGATAATAGTAAGTGTAATGAGTATAGTAATTGTCGTTCTGTCGATCATATAAGCATAATATGGCTAATAATATGAGTTGGGCCGATAATAATAAGAGTAATGAGTATAGTAATTGTCGTTCTATCGATCATATTTGCATAATATGGTTAATAATATGAGTTAGATTGATAACAGTGAGTGTAATAAGTATAGTAATAGTCGTTCTGTCGATCATATAAGCATAATATGGCCAATAATATGAGTTAGATTGATAACAATAAGGGAAATGAATATAGTAATTGTCGTTCTATCGATCATATAAGCTTAATATGGCTAATAATATGAGTTAGATTGATAATAATAAGAGTAATGAGTATACTAATTGTAGTTCTATCGATCATATCTGCATAATATGGTTAATAATATGAGTTAGATTGATAATAATAAGAGTAATAAGTATAGTAAATGTCATGCTATCGATCATATCTGCATAATATGGTTAATAATATGAGTTAGATTGATAATAATAAGAGTAATAAGTGTAGTAATTGTCATGCTATCGATCATATCCGCATAATATGGTTAATAATATGAGTTAGATTGATAATAGTGAGTGTAATAGGTATAGTAATTGTCGTTCTATCGACCATATTAGTATAATATGGTTAATAATATGAGTTAGATTGATAATAATAAGAGAAGTGAGTATAGTCATTGTCGTTCGATCGATCATATAAGCATAATATGGCTAATGATATGAGTTAGATTGATAATAATAAGAGTAATGAGTATACTAATTGTAGTTCTATCGATCATATCTGCATAATATGGTTAATAATATGAGTTAGATTGATAACAGTGAGCGTAATAAGTATAGTAATTGTCGTTCTGTCGATCACATAAGCATAATATGGCTAATAATCTGAGTTAGATTGATAATAATAAGAGAAATGAATATAGTAATTGTCGTTCTATCGATCATATAAGCATAATATGGCTAATAATATGAGTTAGATTGATAATAATAAGAGTAAGGAGTATACTAATTGTAGTTCTATCGATCATATCTGCATAATATGGTTAATAATATGAGTTAGATTGATAACAGTAAGAGTAATAAGTACAGTAAATGTCGTGCTATCGATCATATCTGCATAATATGGTTAATAATATGAGTTAGATTCATAATAATAAGAGTAATAAGTATAGTAATTGTCGTTCTATCGATCATATGTGCATAATATGGTTAATAATATGAGTTAGATTGATAACAGTGAGCGTAATAAGTATAGTAATTGTCGTTCTGTCGATCACATAAGCATAATATGGCTAATAATCTGAGTTAGATTGATAATAATAAGAGTAATAAGTGTAGTAAATGGCGTGCTATCGATCATATCCGCATAATATGGTTAAATATATGAGTTAGATTCATAATAATAAGAGTAATAAGTATAGTAATTGTCCTTCTATCGATCACATAAGCATAATATGGCTAATGATATGAGTTAGATTGATAATAATAAGAGTAATAGGTATAGTAATTATCGTTCTACCGATCGTATAAGCATAATATGGCTAATAATATGAGTTAGATTGATAATAATAAGAGTAATAAGTATAGTAATTGTCGTCCTATCGATCATATAAGCATAATATGGCTAACAATATGAGTTAGATTGATAATAATAAGAGTAATGAGTATAGTAATTGTCGTTCTATCGATCATATAAGCATAATATGGCTAATAATATGAGTTATATTGATAACAATGAGAGTAATAAGTATAGTAATGGTCGTTCTATCGATCATATGAGCATAATATGGTTAATAATATGAGTTAGATTGATAATAGTAAGTGTAATGAGTATAGTAATTGTCGTTCTGTCGATCATATAAGCATAATATGGCTAATAATATGAGTTGGGCCGATAATAATAAGAGTAATGAGTATAGTAATTGTCGTTCTATCGATCATATTTGCATAATATGGCTAATAATATGAGTTAGATTGATAACAGTGAGTGTAATAAGTATAGTAATAGTCGTTCTGTCGATCATATAAGCATAATATGGCCAATAATATGTGTTAGATTGATAACAATAAGGGAAATGAATATAGTAATTGTCGTTCTATCGATCATATAAGCTTAATATGGCTAATAATATGAGTTAGATTGATAATAATGAGAGTAATGAGTATACTAATTGTAGTTCTATCGATCATATCTGCATAATATGGTTAATAATATGAGTTAGATTGATAATAATAAGAGTAATAAGTATAGTAAATGTCATGCTATCGATCATATCTGCATAATATGGTTAATAATATGAGTTAGATTGATAATAATAAGAGTAATAAGTGTAGTAATTGTCATGCTATCGATCATATCCGCATAATATGGTTAATAATATGAGTTAGATTGATAATAGTGAGTGTAATAGGTATAGTAATTGTCGTTCTATCGATCATATTAGTATAATATGGTTAATAATATGAGTTAGATTGATAATAATAAGAGAAGTGAGTATAGTCATTGTCGTTCGATCGATCATATAAGCATAATATGGCTAATGATATGAGTTAGATTGATAATAATAAGAGTAATGAGTATACTAATTGTAGTTCTATCGATCATATCTGCATAATATGGTTAATAATATGAGTTAGATTGATAACAGTGAGCGTAATAAGTATAGTAATTGTCGTTCTGTCGATCACATAAGCATAATATGGCTAATAATCTGAGTTAGATTGATAATAATAAGAGTAATAAGTGTAGTAAATGGCGTGCTATCGATCATATCTGCATAATATGGTTAATAGTATGAGTTAGATTCATAATAATAAGAGTAATAAGTATAGTAATTGTCCTTCTATCGATCACATAAGCATAATATGGATAATAATATGAGTTAGATTGATAATAATGAGAGTAAGAAGTATAGTAATTGTCGTTCTATCGATCATATAAGCATAATATGGCTAATAATATGAGTTAGGCTGATAATAATGAGAGTAATAAGTATAGTAATTGTCGTTCTGTCGATCATATAAGCATAATATGGCTAATAATATGAATTAGATTGATAATAATAAGAGAAATGAATATAGTAATTGTCGTTCTATCGATCATATAAGCATAATATGGCTAATAATATGAGTTAGATTGATAATAATAAGAGTAAAGAGTATACTAATTGTAGTTCTATCGATCATATCTGCATAATATGGTTAATAATATGAGTTACATTGATAACAGTGAGTGTAATAAGTATAGTAATTGTCGTTCTATCGATCCTATAAGCATAATATGGCTAATAATATGAGTTAGATTGATAATAGTGAGTGTAATAAGTATAGTAGTTGTCGTTATATCGATCATATCTGCATAATATGGTTAATAATATGAGTTAGATTGATAATAGTGAGTGTAATAAGTATAGTAATTGTCGTTCTATCGATCATATCTGCATAATATTGTTAATAATATGAGTTAGATTGATAACAATAAGAGTAATAAGTACAGTAAATGTCGTGCTATCCATCATATCTGCATAATATGGTTAATAATATGAGTTAGATTGATAACAGTGAGCGTAATAAGTATAGTAATTGTCGTTCTGTCGATCACATAAGCATAGTATGGCTAATAATCTGAGTTAGATTGATAATAATAAGAGTAATAAGTGTAGTAAATGGCGTGCTATCGGTCATATCCGCATAATATGGTTAAATATATGAGTTAGATTCATAATAATAAGAGTAATAAGTATAGTAATTGTCCTTCTATCGATCACATAAGCATAATATGGCTAATGATATGAGATAGATTGATAATAATAAGAGTAATAGGTATAGTAATTATCGTTCTACCGATCATATAAGCATAATATGGCTAATAATATGAGTTAGATTGATAACAATAAGAGTAATAAGTATAGTAATTGTCGTCCTATCGATCATATAAGCATAACATGGCTAACAATATGAGTTAGATTGATAATAATAAGAGTAATGAGTATAGTAATTGTCGTTCTATCGATCATATAAGCATAATATGGCTAATAATATGAGTTAGATTGATAATAATAAGAGTAATGAGTATACTAATTGTAGTTCTATCGATCATATCTGCATAATATGGTTAATAATATGAGGTAGATTGATAACAATAAGAGTAATAAGTATAGTAAATGTCGTGCTATCGATCATATCTGCATAATATGGTTAATAATATTAGTTAGATTCATAATAATAAGAGTAATAAGTATAGTAATTGTCGTTCTATCGATCACATAAGCATAATATGGCTAATAATATGAGTCAGATTGATAACAATGAGAGTAATAAGTACAGTAATGGTCGTTCTATCGATCATATGAGCATAATATGGTTAATAATATGAGTTAGATTGATAATAGTAAGTGTAATGAGTATAGTAATTGTCGTTCTGTCGATCATATAAGCATAATATGGCTAATAATATGAGTTGGGCCGATAATAATAAGAGTAATGAGTATAGTAATTGTCGTTCTATCGATCATATTTGCATAATATGGTTAATAATATGAGTTAGATTGATAACAGTGAGTGTAATAAGTATAGTAATTGTCGTTCTGTCGATCATATAAGCATAATATGGTTAATAATATGAGTTAGATTCATAATAATAAGAGTAATAAGTATAGTAATTGTCCTTCTATCGATCACATAAGCATAATATGGCTAATAATATGAGTTAGATTGATAATAATGAGAGTAAAGAGTATACTAATTGTAGTTCTATCGATCATATCTGCATAATATGGTTAATAATATGAGTTACATTGATAACAGTGAGTGTAATAAGTATAGTAATTGTCGTTCTATCGATCCTATAAGCATAATATGGCTAATAATATGAGTTAGATTGATAATAATAAGAGAAATGAATATACTAATTGTCGTTCTATCGATCATATAAGCATAATATCACTAATAATATGAGTTAGATTGATAATAATAAGAGTAAGGAGTATACTAATTGTAGTTCTATCGATCATATCTGCATAATATTGTTAATAATATGAGTTAAATTGATAACAATAAGAGTAATAAGTACAGTAAATGTCGTGCTATCCATCATATCTGCATAATATGGTTAATAATATGAGTTAGATTGATAATAGTGAGTGTAATAAGTATAGTAGTTGTCGTTATATTGATCATATCTGCATAATATGGTTAATAATATGAGTTAGATTGATAATAGTGAGTGTAATAAGTATAGTAATTGTCGTTCTATCGATCATATCTGCATAATATTGTTAATAATATGAGTTAGATTGATAACAATAAGAGTAATAAGTACAGTAAATGTCGTGCTATCCATCATATCTGCATAATATGGTTAATAATATGAGTTAGATTGATAATAGTGAGTGTAATAAGTATAGTAGTTGTCGTTATATTGATCATATCTGCATAATATGGTTAATAATATGAGTTAGATTGATAATAGTGAGTGTAATAAGTATAGTAATTGTCGTTCTATCGATCATATCTGCATAATATTGTTAATAATATGAGTTAGATTGATAACAATAAGAGTAATAAGTACAGTAAATGTCGTGCTATCCATCATATCTGCATAATATGGTTAATAATATGAGTTAGATTAATAACAGTGAGCGTAATAAGTATAGTAATTGTCGTTCTGTCGATCACATAAGCATAATATGGCTAATAATCTGAGTTAGATTGATAATAATAAGAGTAATAAGTGTAGTAAATGGCGTGCTATCGGTCATATCCGCATAATATGGTTAAATATATGAGTTAGATTCATAATAATAAGAGTAATAAGTATAGTAATTGTCCTTCTATCGATCACATAAGCATAATATGGCTAATGATATGAGTTAGATTGATAATAATAAGAGTAATAGGTATAGTAATTATCGTTCTACCGATCATATAAGCATAATATGGCTAATAATATGAGTTAGATTGATAATAATAAGAGTAATAAGTATAGTAATTGTCGTCCTATCGATCATATAAGCATAATATGGCTAACAATATGAGTTAGATTGATAATAATAAGAGTAATGAGTATAGTAATTGTCGTTCTATCGATCATATAAGCATAATATGGCTAATAATATGAGTTAGATTGATAATAATAAGAGTAATGAGTATACTAATTGTTGTTCTATCGATCATATCTGCATAATATGGTTAATAATATGAGGTAGATTGATAACAATAAGAGTAATAAGTATAGTAAATGTCGTGCTATCGATCATATCTGCATAATATGGTTAATAATATGAGTTAGATTCATAATAATAAGAGTAATAAGTATAGTAATTGTCGTTCTATCGATCACATAAGCATAATATGGCTAATAATATGAGTCAGATTGATAACAATGAGAGTAATAAGTATAGTAATGGTCGTTCTATCGATCATATGAGCATAATATGGTTAATAATATGAGTTAGATTGATAATAGTAAGTGTAATGAGTATAGTAATTGTCGTTCTGTCGATCATATAAGCATAATATGGCTAATAATATGAGTTGGGCCGATAATAATAAGAGTAATGAGTATAGTAATTGTCGTTCTATCGATCATATTTGCATAATATGGTTAATAATATGAGTTAGATTGATAACAGTGAGTGTAATAAGTATAGTAATTGTCGTTCTGTCGATCATATAAGCATAATATGGCTAATAATATGAGTTAGATTGATAATAATAAGGGAAATGAATATAGTAATTGTCGTTCTATCGATCATATAAGCTTAATATGGCTAATAATATGAGTTAGATTGATAATAATAAGAGTAAGGAGTATACTAATTGTAGTTCTATCGATCATATCTGCATATTATGGATAATAATATGAGTTAGATTGATAACAGTTAGTGTAATAAGTATAGTAATTGTCGTTCTATCGATCATATAAGCATAATATGGCTAATAATATGAGTTAGATTGATAATAATAAGGGAAATGAATATAGTAATTGTCGTTCTATCGATCATATAAGCTTAATATGGCTAATAATATGAGTTAGATTGATAATAATGAGAGTAAAGAGTATACTAATTGTAGTTCTATCGATCATATCTGCATAATATGGTTAATAATATGAGTTACATTGATAACAGTGAGTGTAATAAGTATAGTAATTGTCGTTCTATCGATCCTATAAGCATAATATGGCTAATAATATGAGTTAGATTGATAATAATAAGAGAAATGAATATACTAATTGTCGTTCTATCGATCATATAAGCATAATATCACTAATAATATGAGTTAGATTGATAATAATAAGAGTAAGGAGTATACTAATTGTAGTTCTATCGATCATATCTGCATAATATTGTTAATAATATGAGTTAAATTGATAACAATAAGAGTAATAAGTACAGTAAATGTCGTGCTATCCATCATATCTGCATAATATGGTTAATAATATGAGTTAGATTGATAATAGTGAGTGTAATAAGTATAGTAGTTGTCGTTATATTGATCATATCTGCATAATATGGTTAATAATATGAGTTAGATTGATAATAGTGAGTGTAATAAGTATAGTAATTGTCGTTCTATCGATCATATCTGCATAATATTGTTAATAATATGAGTTAGATTGATAACAATAAGAGTAATAAGTACAGTAAATGTCGTGCTATCCATCATATCTGCATAATATGGTTAATAATATGAGTTAGATTAATAACAGTGAGCGTAATAAGTATAGTAATTGTCGTTCTGTCGATCACATAAGCATAATATGGCTAATAATCTGAGTTAGATTGATAATAATAAGAGTAATAAGTGTAGTAAATGGCGTGCTATCGGTCATATCCGCATAATATGGTTAAATATATGAGTTAGATTCATAATAATAAGAGTAATAAGTATAGTAATTGTCCTTCTATCGATCACATAAGCATAATATGGCTAATGATATGAGTTAGATTGATAATAATAAGAGTAATAGGTATAGTAATTATCGTTCTACCGATCATATAAGCATAATATGGCTAATAATATGAGTTAGATTGATAATAATAAGAGTAATAAGTATAGTAATTGTCGTCCTATCGATCATATAAGCATAATATGGCTAACAATATGAGTTAGATTGATAATAATAAGAGTAATGAGTATAGTAATTGTCGTTCTATCGATCATATAAGCATAATATGGCTAATAATATGAGTTAGATTGATAATAATAAGAGTAATGAGTATACTAATTGTAGTTCTATCGATCATATCTGCATAATATGGTTAATAATATGAGGTAGATTGATAACAATAAGAGTAATAAGTATAGTAAATGTCGTGCTATCGATCATATCTGCATAATATGGTTAATAATATGAGTTAGATTCATAATAATAAGAGTAATAAGTATAGTAATTGTCGTTCTATCGATCACATAAGCATAATATGGCTAATAATATGAGTCAGATTGATAACAATGAGAGTAATAAGTATAGTAATGGTCGTTCTATCGATCATATGAGCATAATATGGTTAATAATATGAGTTAGATTGATAATAGTAAGTGTAATGAGTATAGTAATTGTCGTTCTGTCGATCATATAAGCATAATATGGCTAATAATATGAGTTGGGCCGATAATAATAAGAGTAATGAGTATAGTAATTGTCGTTCTATCGATCATATTTGCATAATATGGTTAATAATATGAGTTAGATTGATAACAGTGAGTGTAATAAGTATAGTAATTGTCGTTCTGTCGATCATATAAGCATAATATGGCTAATAATATGAGTTAGATTGATAATAATAAGGGAAATGAATATAGTAATTGTCGTTCTATCGATCATATAAGCTTAATATGGCTAATAATATGAGTTAGATTGATAATAATAAGAGTAAGGAGTATACTAATTGTAGTTCTATCGATCATATCTGCATATTATGGATAATAATATGAGTTAGATTGATAACAGTTAGTGTAATAAGTATAGTAATTGTCGTTCTATCGATCATATAAGCATAATATGGCTAATAATATGAGTTAGATTGATAATAATAAGGGAAATGAATATAGTAATTGTCGTTCTATCGATCATATAAGCTTAATATGGCTAATAATATGAGTTAGATTGATAATAATAAGAGTAATGAGTATACTAATTGTAGTTCTATCGATCATATCTGCATAATATGGTTAATAATATGAGTTGGATTGATAATAATAAGAGTAATAAGTATAGTAAATGTCGTGCTATCGATCATATCTGCATAATATGGTTAATAATATGAGTTAGATTGATAATAATAAGAGTAGTAAGTGTAGTAAATGTCGTGCTATCGATCATATCTGCATAATATTGTTAATAATATGAGTTAGATTGATAATAATAAGAGTAATAAGTGTAGTAATTGTCATGCTATCGATCATATCCGCATAATATGGTTAATAATATGAGTTAGATTGATAATAGTGAGTGTAATAGGTATAGTAATTGTCGTTCTATCGATCATATTAGTATAATATGGTTAATAATATGAGTTAGATTGATAATAATAAGAGAAGTGAGTATAGTCATTGTCGTTCGATCGATCATATAAGCATAATATGGCTAATGATATGAGTTAGATTCATAATAATAAGAGTAATAAGTATAGTAATTGTCCTTCTATCGATCACATAAGCATAATATGGCTAATAATATGAGTTAGATTGATAATAATGAGAGTAATAAGTACAGTAATTGTCGTTCTATCGATCATATAAGCATAATATGGCTAATAATATGAGTTAGATTGATAATAATAAGAGAAATGAGTATAGTAATTGTCTTTCTATCGATCATATCTGCATAATATGGTTAATAATATGAGTTAGATTGATAATAGTGAGTGTAATAAGTATAGTAATTGTCGTTCTATCGATCATATTAGCATAATATGGCTTATAATATGAGTTAGGCTGATAATAATAAGAGTAATGAGTATAGTAATTGTCGTTCTATCGATCATATTTGCATAATGTGGTTAATAATATGAGTTAGATTGATAACAGTGAGTGTAATAAGTATAGTAATTGTCTTTCTATCGATCATATAAGCATAATATGGCTAATAATATGAGTTAGATTGATAATAATAAGAGAAATGAATATAGTAATTGTCGTTCCATCGATCATATAAGCATAATATGGCTAATAATATGAGTTAGATTGATAATAATAAGAGTAAGGAGTATACTAATTGTAGTTCTATCGATCATGTCTGCATAATATGGTTAATAATATGAGTTAGATTGATAACAATAAGAGTAATAAGTATAGTAAATGTCGTACTATCGATCATATCTGCATAATATGGTTAATAATATGAGTTAGATTGATAATAGTGAGTGTAATAAGTATAGTAATTGTCGTTCTATCGATCATCTTAGCATAATATGGCTAATAATATGAGTTAGATTGATAATAATAAGAGAAGTGAGTATAGTCATTGTCGTTCAATCGACCATATAAGCATAATATGGCTAATAATATGAGTAAGATTGATAATAATAAGAGAAGTGAGTATAGTCATTGTCGTTCTATCGATCATATAAGCATAATATGGCTACTAATATGAGTAAGATTGATAATAATAAGAGAAGTGAGTATAGTCATTGTCGTTCGATCAATCATATAAGCATAATATGGCTAATGATATGAGTTAGATTGATAATAATAAGAGTAATGAGTATACTAATTGTAGTTCTATCGATCATATCTGCATAATATGGTTAATAATATGAGTTAGATTGATAACAGTAAGAGTAATAAGTACAGTAAATGTCGTGCTATCGATCATATCTGCATAATATGGTTAATAATATGAGTTAGATTCATAATAATAAGAGTAATAAGTATAGTAATTGTCGTTCTATCGATCATATGTGCATAATATGGTTAATAATATGAGTTAGATTGATAACAGTGAGCGTAATAAGTATAGTAATTGTCGTTCTGTCGATCACATAAGCATAATATGGCTAATAATCTGAGTTAGATTGATAATAATAAGAGTAATAAGTGTAGTAAATGGCGTGCTATCGATCATATCCGCATAATATGGTTAAATATATGAGTTAGATTCATAATAATAAGAGTAATAAGTATAGTAATTGTCCTTCTATCGATCACATAAGCATAATATGGCTAATGATATGAGTTAGATTGATAATAATAAGAGTAATAGGTATAGTAATTATTGTTCTACCGATCATATAAGCATAATATGGCTAATAATATGAGTTAGATTGATAATAATAAGAGTAATAAGTATAGTAATTGTCGTTCTATCGATCATATAAGCATAATATGGCTAATAATATGAGTTAGATTGATAATAATAAGAGTAATGAGTATACTAATTGTAGTTCTATCGATCATATCTGCATAATATGGTTAATAATATGAGTTAGATTGATAACAATAAGAGTAATAAGTATAGTAAATGTCGTGCTATCGATCATATCTGCATAATATGGTTAATAATATGAGTTAGATTCATAATAATAAGAGTAATAAATATAGTAATTGTCGTTCTATCGATGACATAAGCATAATATGGCTAATAATATGAGTTAGATTGATAACAATGAGAGTAATAAGTATAGTAATGGTCGTTCTATCGATCATATGAGCATAATATGGTTAATAATATGAGTTAGATTGATAATAGTAAGTGTAATGAGTATAGTAATTGTCGTTCTGTCGATCATATAAGCATAATATGGCTAATAATATGAGTTGGGCCGATAATAATAAGAGTAATGAGTATAGTAATTGTCGTTCTATCGATCATATTTGCATAATATGGTTAATAATATGAGTTAGATTGATAACAGTGAGTGTAATAAGTATAGTAATTGTCGTTCTGTCGATCATATAAGCATAATATAGCTAATAATATGAGTTAGATTGATAATAATAAGAGTAATGAGTATACTAATTGTAGTTCTATCGATCATATCTGCATAATATGGTTCTTAATATGAGTTAGATTGATAACAGTAAGAGTAATAAGTACAGTAAATGTCGTGCTATCGATCATATCTGCATAATATGGTTAATAATATGAGTTAGATTCATAATAATAAGAGTAATAAGTATAGTAATTGTCGTTCTATCGATCACATAAGCATAATATGGCTAATAATATGAGTTATATTGATAACAATGAGAGTAATAAGTATAGTAATGGTCGTTCTATCGATCATATGAGCATAATATGGTTAATAATATGAGTTAGATTGATAATAGTAAGTGTAATGAGTATAGTAATTGTCGTTCTGTCGATCATATAAGCATAATATGGCTAATAATATGAGTTGGGCCGATAATAATAAGAGTAATGAGTATAGTAATTGTCGTTCTATCGATCATATTTGCATAATATGGTTAATAATATGAGTTAGATTGATAACAGTGAGTGTAATAAGTATAGTAATAGTCGTTCTGTCGATCATATAAGCATAATATGGCCAATAATATGAGTTAGATTGATAACAATAAGGGAAATGAATATAGTAATTGTCGTTCTATCGATCATATAAGCTTAATATGGCTAATAATATGAGTTAGATTGATAATAATAAGAGTAATGAGTATACTAATTGTAGTTCTATCGATCATATCTGCATAATATGGTTAATAATATGAGTTAGATTGATAATAATAAGAGTAATAAGTATAGTAAATGTCATGCTATCGATCATATCTGCATAATATGGTTAATAATATGAGTTAGATTGATAATAATAAGAGTAATAAGTGTAGTAATTGTCATGCTATCGATCATATCCGCATAATATGGTTAATAATATGAGTTAGATTGATAATAGTGAGTGTAATAGGTATAGTAATTGTCGTTCTATCGATCATATTAGTATAATATGGTTAATAATATGAGTTAGATTGATAATAATAAGAGAAGTGAGTATAGTCATTGTCGTTCGATCGATCATATAAGCATAATATGGCTAATGATATGAGTTAGATTGATAATAATAAGAGTAATGAGTATACTAATTGTAGTTCTATCGATCATATCTGCATAATATGGTTAATAATATGAGTTAGATTGATAACAGTGAGCGTAATAAGTATAGTAATTGTCGTTCTGTCGATCACATAAGCATAATATGGCTAATAATCTGAGTTAGATTGATAATAATAAGAGTAATAAGTGTAGTAAATGGCGTGCTATCGATCATATCTGCATAATATGGTTAATAATATGAGTTAGATTCATAATAATAAGAGTAATAAGTATAGTAATTGTCCTTCTATCGATCACATAAGCATAATATGGCTAATAATATGAGTTAGATTGATAATAATGAGAGTAAGAAGTATAGTAATTGTCCTTCTATCGATCATATAAGCATAATATGGCTAATAATATGAGTTAGGCTGATAATAATGAGAGTAATAAGTATAGTAATTGTCGTTCTGTCGATCATATAAGCATAATATGGCTAATAATATGAATTAGATTGATAATAATAAGAGGAATGAATATAGTAATTGTCGTTCTATCGATCATATAAGCATAATATGGCTAATAATATGAGTTAGATTGATAATAATAAGAGTAAGGAGTATACTAATTGTAGTTCTATCGATCATATCTGCATAATATGGTTAATAATATGAGTTACATTGATAACAGTGAGTGTAATAAGTATAGTAATTGTCGTTCTATCGATCCTATAAGCATAATATGGCTAATAATATGAGTTAGATTGATAATAATAAGAGAAATGAATATACTAATTGTCGTTCTATCGATCATATAAGCATAATATGACTAATAATATGAGTTAGATTGATAATAATAAGAGTAAGGAGTATACTAATTGTAGTTCTATCGATCATATCTGCATAATATTGTTAATAATATGAGTTAGATTGATAACAATAAGAGTAATAAGTACAGTAAATGTCGTGCTATCCATCATATCTGCATAATATGGTTAATAATATGAGTTAGATTGATAATAGTGAGTGTAATAAGTATAGTAGTTGTCGTTATATCGATCATATCTGCATAATATGGTTAATAATATGAGTTAGATTGATAATAGTGAGTGTAATAAGTATAGTAATTGTCGTTCTATCGATCATATCTGCATAATATGGTTAATAATATGAGTTAGATTGATAACAATAAGAGTAATAAGTATAGTAAATGTCGTGCTATCGATCATATCTGCATAATATGGTTAATAATATGAGTTAGATTCATAATAATAAGAGTAATAAGTATAGTAATTGTCGTTCTATCGATCACATAAGCATAATATGGCTAATAATATGAGTTAGATTGATAACAATGAGAGTAATAAGTATAGTAATGGTCGTTCTATCGATCATATGAGCATAATATGGTTAATAATATGAGTTAGATTGATAATAGTAAGTGTAATAAGTATAGTAATTGTCGTTCTGTCGATCATATAAGCATAATATGGCTAATAATATGAGTTAGATTGATAATAATAAGGGAAATGAATATACTAATTGTCGTTCTATCGATCACATAAGCATAATATGGCTAATAATATGAGTTAGATTGATAACAATGAGAGTAATAAGTATAGTAATGGTCGTTCTATCGATCATATGAGCATAATATGGTTAATAATATGAGTTAGATTGATAACAGTGAGTGTAATAAGTATAGTAATTGTCGTTCTATCGATCCTATAAGCATAATATGGCTAATAATATGAGTTAGATTGATAATAATAAGAGAAATGAATATACTAATTGTCGTTCTATCGATCATATAAGCATAATATCACTAATAATATGAGTTAGATTGATAATAATAAGAGTAAGGAGTATACTAATTGTAGTTCTATCGATCATATCTGCATAATATTGTTAATAATATGAGTTAAATTGATAACAATAAGAGTAATATGTACAGTAAATGTCGTGCTATCCATCATATCTGCATAATATGGTTAATAATATGAGTTAGATTCATAATAATAAGAGTAATAAGTATAGTAATTGTCGTTCTATCGATCACATAAGCATAATATGGCTAATAATATGAGTTAGATTCATAATAATAAGAGTAATAAGTATAGTAATTGTCGTTCTATCGATCACATAAGCATAATATGGCTAATAATATGAGTCAGATTGATAACAATGAGAGTAATAAGTATAGTAATGGTCGTTCTATCGATCATATGAGCATAATATGGTTAATAATATGAGTTAGATTGATAATAGTAAGTGTAATGAGTATAGTAATTGTCGTTCTGTCGATCATATAAGCATAATATGGCTAATAATATGAGTTGGGCCGATAATAATAAGAGTAATGAGTATAGTAATTGTCGTTCTATCGATCATATTTGCATAATATGGTTAATAATATGAGTTAGATTGATAACAGTGAGTGTAATAAGTATAGTAATTGTCGTTCTGTCGATCATATAAGCATAATATGGCTAATAATATGAGTTAGATTGATAATAATAAGGGAAATGAATATAGTAATTGTCGTTCTATCGATCATATAAGCTTAATATGGCTAATAATATGAGTTAGATTGATAATAATAAGAGTAAGGAGTATACTAATTGTAGTTCTATCGATCATATCTGCATATTATGGATAATAATATGAGTTAGATTGATAACAGTTAGTGTAATAAGTATAGTAATTGTCGTTCTATCGATCATATAAGCATAATATGGCTAATAATATGAGTTAGATTGATAATAATAAGGGAAATGAATATAGTAATTGTCGTTCTATCGATCATATAAGCTTAATATGGCTAATAATATGAGTTAGATTGATAATAATAAGAGTAATGAGTATACTAATTGTAGTTCTATCGATCATATCTGCATAATATGGTTAATAATATGAGTTGGATTGATAATAATAAGAGTAATAAGTATAGTAAATGTCGTGCTATCGATCATATCTGCATAATATGGTTAATAATATGAGTTAGATTGATAATAATAAGAGTAGTAAGTGTAGTAAATGTCGTGCTATCGATCATATCTGCATAATATGGTTAATAATATGAGTTAGATTCATAATAATAAGAGTAATAAGTATAGTAATTGTCGTTCTATCGATCACATAAGCATAATATGGCTAATAATATGAGTTAGATTGATAACAATGAGAGTAATAAGTATAGTAATGGTCGTTCTATCGATCATATGAGCATAATATGGTTAATAATATGAGTTAGATTGATAATAGTAAGTGTAATAAGTATAGTAATTGTCGTTCTGTCGATCATATAAGCATAATATGGCTAATAATATGAGTTAGATTGATAATAATAAGGGAAATGAATATACTAATTGTCGTTCTATCGATCACATAAGCATAATATGGCTAATAATATGAGTTAGATTGATAACAATGAGAGTAATAAGTATAGTAATGGTCGTTCTATCGATCATATGAGCATAATATGGTTAATAATATGAGTTAGATTGATAACAGTGAGTGTAATAAGTATAGTAATTGTCGTTCTATCGATCATATGAGCATAATATGGTTAATAATATGAGTTAGATTGATAACAGTGAGTGTAATAAGTATAGTAATTGTCGTTCTATCGATCCTATAAGCATAATATGGCTAATAATATGAGTTAGATTGATAATAATAAGAGAAATGAATATACTAATTGTCGTTCTATCGATCATATAAGCATAATATCACTAATAATATGAGTTAGATTGATAATAATAAGAGTAAGGAGTATACTAATTGTAGTTCTATCGATCATATCTGCATAATATTGTTAATAATATGAGTTAAATTGATAACAATAAGAGTAATAAGTACAGTAAATGTCGTGCTATCCATCATATCTGCATAATATGGTTAATAATATGAGTTAGATTGATAATAGTGAGTGTAATAAGTATAGTAGTTGTCGTTATATCGATCATATCTGCATAATATGGTTAATAATATGAGTTAGATTGATAAGAGTGAGTGTAATAAGTATAGTAATTGTCGTTCTATCGATCATATCTGCATAATATTGTTAATAATATGAGTTAGATTGATAACAATAAGAGTAATAAGTACAGTAAATGTCGTGCTATCCATCATATCTGCATAATATGGTTAATAATATGAGTTAGATTGATAACAGTGAGCGTAATAAGTATAGTAATTGTCGTTCTGTCGATCACATAAGCATAATATGGCTAATAATCTGAGTTAGATTGATAATAATAAGAGTAATAAGTGTAGTAAATGGCGTGCTATCGGTCATATCCGCATAATATGGTTAAATATATGAGTTAGATTCATAATAATAAGAGTAATAAGTATAGTAATTGTCCTTCTATCGATCACATAAGCATAATATGGCTAATGATATGAGTTAGATTGATAATAATAAGAGTAATAGGTATAGTAATTATCGTTCTACCGATCATATAAGCATAATATGGCTAATAATATGAGTTAGATTGATAATAATAAGAGTAATAAGTATAGTAATTGTCGTCCTATCGATCATATAAGCATATTATGGCTAACAATATGAGTTAGATTGATAATAATAAGAGTAATGAGTATAGTAATTGTCGTTCTATCGATCATATAAGCATAATATGGCTAATAATATGAGTTAGATTGATAATAATAAGAGTAATGAGTATACTAATTGTAGTTCTATCGATCATATCTGCATAATATGGTTAATAATATGAGGTAGATTGATAACAATAAGAGTAATAGGTATAGTAATTATCGTTCTACCGATCATATAAGCATAATATGGCTAATAATATGAGTTAGATTGATAATAATAAGAGTAGTAAGTGTAGTAAATGTCGTGCTATCGATCATATCTGCATAATATTGTTAATAATATGAGTTAGATTGATAATAATAAGAGTAATAAGTGTAGTAATTGTCATGCTATCGATCATATCCGCATAATATGGTTAATAATATGAGTTAGATTGATAATAGTGAGTGTAATAGGTATAGTAATTGTCGTTCTATCGATCATATTGGTATAATATGGTTAATAATATGAGTTAGATTGATAATAATAAGAGAAGTGAGTATAGTCATTGTCGTTCGATCGATCATATAAGCATAATATGGCTAATGATATGAGTTAGATTGATAATAATAAGAGTAATGAGTATACTAATTGTAGTTCTATCGATCATATCTGCATAATATGGTTAATAATATGAGTTAGATTGATAACAGTGAGCGTAATAAGTATAGTAATTGTCGTTCTGTCGATCACATAAGCATAATATGGCTAATAATCTGAGTTAGATTGATAATAATAAGAGTAATAAGTGTAGTAAATGGCGTGCTATCGATCATATCTGCATAATATGGTTAATAATATGAGTTAGATTCATAATAATAAGAGTAATAAGTATAGTAATTGTCCTTCTATCGATCACATAAGCATAATATGGCTAATAATATGAGTTAGATTGATAATAATGAGAGTAATAAGTACAGTAATTGTCGTTCTATCGATCATATAAGCATAATATGGCTAATAATATGAGTTAGATTGATAATAATAAGAGAAATGAGTATAGTAATTGTCTTTCTATCGATCATATCTGCATAATATGGTTAATAATATGAGTTAGATTGATAATAGTGAGTGTAATAAGTATAGTAATTGTCGTTCTATCGATCATATTAGCATAATATGGCTTATAATATGAGTTAGGCTGATAATAATAAGAGTAATGAGTATAGTAATTGTCGTTCTATCGATCATATTTGCATAATGTGGTTAATAATATGAGTTAGATTGATAACAGTGAGTGTAATAAGTATAGTAATTGTCTTTCTATCGATCATATAAGCATAATACGGCTAATAATATGAGTTAGATTGATAATAATAAGAGAAATGAATATAGTAATTGTCGTTCCATCGATCATATAAGCATAATATGGCTAATAATATGAGTTAGATTGATAATAATAAGAGTAAGGAGTATACTAATTGTAGTTCTATCGATCATGTCTGCATAATATGGTTAATAATATGAGTTAGATTGATAACAATAAGAGTAATAAGTATAGTAAATGTCGTGCTATCGATCATATCTGCATAATATGGTTAATAATATGAGTTAGATTGATAATAGTGAGTGTAATAAGTATAGTAATTGTCGTTCTATCGATCATCTTAGCATAATATGGCTAATAATATGAGTTAGATTGATAATAATAAGAGAAGTGAGTATAGTCATTGTCGTTCAATCGACCATATAAGCATAATATGGCTAATAATATGAGTAAGATTGATAATAATAAGAGAAGTGAGTATAGTCATTGTCGTTCTATCGATCATATAAGCATAATATGGCTACTAATATGAGTAAGATTGATAATAATAAGAGAAGTGAGTATAGTCATTGTCGTTCGATCAATCATATAAGCATAATATGGCTAATGATATGAGTTAGATTGATAATAATAAGAGTAATGAGTATACTAATTGTAGTTCTATCGATCATATCTGCATAATATGGTTAATAATATGAGTTAGATTGATAACAGTAAGAGTAATAAGTACAGTAAATGTCGTGCTATCGATCATATCTGCATAATATGGTTAATAATATGAGTTAGATTCATAATAATAAGAGTAATAAGTATAGTAGTTGTCGTTCTATCGATCATATGTGCATAATATGGTTAATAATATGAGTTAGATTGATAACAGTGAGCGTAATAAGTATAGTAATTGTCGTTCTGTCGATCACATAAGCATAATATGGCTAATAATCTGAGTTAGATTGATAATAATAAGAGTAATAAGTGTAGTAAATGGCGTGCTATCGATCATATCCGCATAATATGGTTAAATATATGAGTTAGATTCATAATAATAAGAGTAATAAGTATAGTAATTGTCCTTCTATCGATCACATAAGCATAATATGGCTAATGATATGAGTTAGATTGATAATAATAAGAGTAATAGGTATAGTAATTATTGTTCTACCGATCATATAAGCATAATATGGCTAATAATATGAGTTAGATTGATAATAATAAGAGTAATAAGTATAGTAATTGTCGTTCTATCGATCATATAAGCATAATATGGCTAATAATATGAGTTAGATTGATAATAATAAGAGTAATGAGTATACTAATTGTAGTTCTATCGATCATATCTGCATAATATGGTTAATAATATGAGTTAGATTGATAACAATAAGAGTAATAAGTATAGTAAATGTCGTGCTATCGATCATATCTGCATAATATGGTTAATAATATGAGTTAGATTCATAATAATAAGAGTAATAAATATAGTAATTGTCGTTCTATCGATGACATAAGCATAATATGGCTAATAATATGAGTTAGATTGATAACAATGAGAGTAATAAGTATAGTAATGGTCGTTCTATCGATCATATGAGCATAATATGGTTAATAATATGAGTTAGATTGATAATAGTAAGTGTAATGAGTATAGTAATTGTCGTTCTGTCGATCATATAAGCATAATATGGCTAATAATATGAGTTGGGCCGATAATAATAAGAGTAATGAGTATAGTAATTGTCGTTCTATCGATCATATTTGCATAATATGGTTAATAATATGAGTTAGATTGATAACAGTGAGTGTAATAAGTATAGTAATTGTCGTTCTGTCGATCATATAAGCATAATATAGCTAATAATATGAGTTAGATTGATAATAATAAGAGTAATGAGTATACTAATTGTAGTTCTATCGATCATATCTGCATAATATGGTTCTTCATATGAGTTAGATTGATAACAGTAAGAGTAATAAGTACAGTAAATGTCGTGCTATCGATCATATCTGCATAATATGGTTAATAATATGAGTTAGATTCATAATAATAAGAGTAATAAGTATAGTAATTGTCGTTCTATCGATCACATAAGCATAATATGGCTAATAATATGAGTTATATTGATAACAATGAGAGTAATAAGTATAGTAATGGTCGTTCTATCGATCATATGAGCATAATATGGTTAATAATATGAGTTAGATTGATAATAGTAAGTGTAATGAGTATAGTAATTGTCGTTCTGTCGATCATATAAGCATAATATGGCTAATAATATGAGTTGGGCCGATAATAATAAGAGTAATGAGTATAGTAATTGTCGTTCTATCGATCATATTTGCATAATATGGTTAATAATATGAGTTAGATTGATAACAGTGAGTGTAATAAGTATAGTAATAGTCGTTCTGTCGATCATATAAGCATAATATGGCCAATAATATGAGTTAGATTGATAACAATAAGGGAAATGAATATAGTAATTGTCGTTCTATCGATCATATAAGCTTAATATGGCTAATAATATGAGTTAGATTGATAATAATAAGAGTAATGAGTATACTAATTGTAGTTCTATCGATCATATCTGCATAATATGGTTAATAATATGAGTTAGATTGATAATAATAAGAGTAATAAGTATAGTAAATGTCATGCTATCGATCATATCTGCATAATATGGTTAATAATATGAGTTAGATTGATAATAATAAGAGTAATAAGTGTAGTAATTGTCATGCTATCGATCATATCCGCATAATATGGTTAATAATATGAGTTAGATTGATAATAGTGAGTGTAATAGGTATAGTAATTGTCGTTCTATCGATCATATTAGTATAATATGGTTAATAATATGAGTTAGATTGATAATAATAAGAGAAGTGAGTATAGTCATTGTCGTTCGATCGATCATATAAGCATAATATGGCTAATGATATGAGTTAGATTGATAATAATAAGAGTAATGAGTATACTAATTGTAGTTCTATCGATCATATCTGCATAATATGGTTAATAATATGAGTTAGATTGATAACAGTGAGCGTAATAAGTATAGTAATTGTCGTTCTGTCGATCACATAAGCATAATATGGCTAATAATCTGAGTTAGATTGATAATAATAAGAGTAATAAGTGTAGTAAATGGCGTGCTATCGATCATATCTGCATAATATGGTTAATAATATGAGTTAGATTCATAATAATAAGAGTAATAAGTATAGTAATTGTCCTTCTATCGATCACATAAGCATAATATGGCTAATAATATGAGTTAGATTGATAATAATGAGAGTAAGAAGTATAGTAATTGTCGTTCTATCGATCATATAAGCATAATATGGCTAATAATATGAGTTAGGCTGATAATAATGAGAGTAATAAGTATAGTAATTGTCGTTCTGTCGATCATATAAGCATAATATGGCTAATAATATGAATTAGATTGATAATAATAAGAGAAATGAATATAGTAATTGTCGTTCTATCGATCATATAAGCATAATATGGCTAATAATATGAGTTAGATTGATAATAATAAGAGTAAGGAGTATACTAATTGTAGTTCTATCGATCATATCTGCATAATATGGTTAATAATATGAGTTACATTGATAACAGTGAGTGTAATAAGTATAGTAATTGTCGTTCTATCGATCCTATAAGCATAATATGGCTAATAATATGAGTTAGATTGATAATAATAAGAGAAATGAATATACTAATTGTCGTTCTATCGATCATATAAGCATAATATGACTAATAATATGAGTTAGATTGATAATAATAAGAGTAAGGAGTATACTAATTGTAGTTCTATCGATCATATCTGCATAATATTGTTAATAATATGAGTTAGATTGATAACAATAAGAGTAATAAGTACAGTAAATGTCGTGCTATCCATCATATCTGCATAATATGGTTAATAATATGAGTTAGATTGATAACAGTGAGCGTAATAAGTATAGTAATTGTCGTTCTGTCGATCACATAAGCATAATATGGCTAATAATCTGAGTTAGATTGATAATAATAAGAGTACTAAGTGTAGTAAATGGCGTGCTATCGGTCATATCCGCATAATATGGTTAAATATATGAGTTAGATTCATAATAATAAGAGTAATAAGTATAGTAATTGTCCTTCTATCGATCACATAAGCATAATATGGCTAATGATATGAGTTAGATTGATAATAATAAGAGTAATAGGTATAGTAATTATCGTTCTACCGATCATATAAGCATAATATGGCTAATAATATGAGTTAGATTGATAATAATAAGAGTAATAAGTATAGTAATTGTCGTCCTATCGATCATATAAGCATAATGTGGCTAACAATATGAGTTAGATTGATAATAATAAGAGTAATGAGTATAGTAATTGTCGTTCTATCGATCATATAAGCATAATATGGCTAATAATATGAGTTAGATTGATAATAATAAGAGTAATGAGTATACTAATTGTAGTTCTATCGATCATATCTGCATAATATGGTTAATAATATGAGTTAGATTGATAATAGTAAGTGTAATGAGTATAGTAATTGTCGTTCTGTCGATCATATAAGCATAATATGGCTAATAATATGAGTTGGGCCGATAATAATAAGAGTAATGAGTATAGTAATTGTCGTTCTATCGATCATATTTGCATAATATGGTTAATAATATGAGTTAGATTGATAACAGTGAGTGTAATAAGTATAGTAATTGTCGTTCTGTCGATCATATAAGCATAATATGGCTAATAATATGAGTTAGATTGATAATAATAAGGGAAATGAATATAGTAATTGTCGTTCTATCGATCATATAAGCTTAATATGGCTAATAATATGAGTTAGATTGATAATAATAAGAGTAAGGAGTATACTAATTGTAGTTCTATCGATCATATCTGCATATTATGGTTAATAATATGAGTTAGATTGATAACAGTTAGTGTAATAAGTATAGTAATTGTCGTTCTATCGATCATATAAGCATAATATGGCTAATAATATGAGTTAGATTGATAATAATAAGGGAAATGAATATAGTAATTGTCGTTCTATCGATCATATAAGCTTAATATGGCTAATAATATGAGTTAGATTGATAATAATAAGAGTAATGAGTATACTAATTGTAGTTCTATCGATCATATCTGCATAATATGGTTAATAATATGAGTTGGATTGATAATAATAAGAGTAATAAGTATAGTAAATGTCGTGCTATCGATCATATCTGCATAATATGGTTAATAATATGAGTTAGATTGATAATAATAAGAGTAGTAAGTGTAGTAAATGTCGTGCTATCGATCATATCTGCATAATATGGCTAATAATATGAGTTAGATTGATAATAATAAGAGTAATAAGTGTAGTAATTGTCATGCTATCGATCATATCCGCATAATATGGTTAATAATATGAGTTAGATTGATAATAGTGAGTGTAATAGGTATAGTAATTGTCGTTCTATCGATCATATTAGTATAATATGGTTAATAATATGAGTTAGATTGATAATAATAAGAGAAGTGAGTATAGTCATTGTCGTTCGATCGATCATATAAGCATAATATGGCTAATGATATGAGTTAGATTGATAATAATAAGAGTAATGAGTATACTAATTGTAGTTCTATCGATCATATCTGCATAACATGGTTAATAATATGAGTTAGATTGATAACAGTGAGCGTAATAAGTATAGTAATTGTCGTTCTGTCGATCACATAAGCATAATATGGCTAATAATCTGAGTTAGATTGATAATAATAAGAGTAATAAGTGTAGTAAATGGCGTGCTATCGATCATATCTGCATAATATGGTTAATAATATGAGTTAGATTCATAATAATAAGAGTAATAAGTATAGTAATTGTCCTTCTATCGATCACATAAGCATAATATGGCTAATAATATGAGTTAGATTGATAATAATGAGAGTAATAAGTACAGTAATTGTCGTTCTATCGATCATATGAGCATAATATGGCTAATGATATGAGTTAGATTGATAATAATAAGAGTAATAGGTATAGTAATTATCGTTCTACCGATCATATAAGCATAATATGGCTAATAATATGAGTTAGATTGATAATAATAAGAGTAATATGTATAGTAATTGTCGTTCTATCGATCATATAAGCATAATATGGCTAATAATATGAGTTAGATTGATAATAATAAGAGTAATGAGTATACTAATTGTAGTTCTATCGATCATATCTGCATAATATGGTTAATAATATGAGTTAGATTGATAACAATAAGAGTAATAAGTATAGTAAATGTCGTGCTATCGATCATATCTGCATAATATGGTTAATAATATGAGTTAGATTCATAATAATAAGAGTAATAGGTATAGTAATTATCGTTCTACCGATCATATAAGCATAATATGGCTAATAATATGAGTTAGATTGATAATAATAAGAGTAATAAGTATAGTAATTGTCGTCCTATCGATCATATAAGCATAATATGGCTAACAATATGAGTTAGATTGATAATAATAAGAGTAATGAGTATACTAATTGTAGTTCTATCGATCATATCTGCATAATATGGTTAATAATATGAGTTAGATTGATAACAATAAGAGTAATAAGTATAGTAAATGTCGTGCTATCGATCATATCTGCATAATATGGTTAATAATATGAGTTAGATTCATAATAATAAGAGTAATAAGTATAGTAATTGTCGTTCTATCGATCACATAAGCATAATATGGCTAATAATATGAGTTAGATTGATAACAATGAGAGTAATAAGTATAGTAATGGTCGTTCTATCGATCATATGAGCATAATATGGTTAATAATATGAGTTAGATTGATAATAGTAAGTGTAATAAGTATAGTAATTGTCGTTCTGTCGATCATATAAGCATAATATGGCTAATAATATGAGTTAGATTGATAATAATAAGGGAAATGAATATACTAATTGTCGTTCTATCGATCACATAAGCATAATATGGCTAATAATATGAGTTAGATTGATAACAATGAGAGTAATAAGTATAGTAATGGTCGTTCTATCGATCATATGAGCATAATATGGTTAATAATATGAGTTAGATTGATAACAGTGAGTGTAATAAGTATAGTAATTGTCGTTCTATCGATCCTATAAGCATAATATGGCTAATAATATGAGTTAGATTGATAATAATAAGAGAAATGAATATACTAATTGTCGTTCTATCGATCATATAAGCATAATATCACTAATAATATGAGTTAGATTGATAATAATAAGAGTAAGGAGTATACTAATTGTAGTTCTATCGATCATATCTGCATAATATTGTTAATAATATGAGTTAAATTGATAACAATAAGAGTAATAAGTACAGTAAATGTCGTGCTATCCATCATATCTGCATAATATGGTTAATAATATGAGTTAGATTGATAATAGTGAGTGTAATAAGTATAGTAGTTGTCGTTATATCGATCATATCTGCATAATATGGTTAATAATATGAGTTAGATTGATAATAGTGAGTGTAATAAGTATAGTAATTGTCGTTCTATCGATCATATCTGCATAATATTGTTAATAATATGAGTTAGATTGATAACAATAAGAGTAATAAGTACAGTAAATGTCGTGCTATCCATCATATCTGCATAATATGGTTAATAATATGAGTTAGATTGATAACAGTGAGCGTAATAAGTATAGTAATTGTCGTTCTGTCGATCACATAAGCATAATATGGCTAATAATCTGAGTTAGATTGATAATAATAAGAGTAATAAGTGTAGTAAATGGCGTGCTATCGGTCATATCCGCATAATATGGTTAAATATATGAGTTAGATTCATAATAATAAGAGTAATAAGTATAGTAATTGTCCTTCTATCGATCACATAAGCATAATATGGCTAATGATATGAGTTAGATTGATAATAATAAGAGTAATAGGTATAGTAATTATCGTTCTACCGATCATATAAGCATAATATGGCTAATAATATGAGTTAGATTGATAATAATAAGAGTAATAAGTATAGTAATTGTCGTCCTATCGATCATATAAGCATATTATGGCTAACAATATGAGTTAGATTGATAATAATAAGAGTAATGAGTATAGTAATTGTCGTTCTATCGATCATATAAGCATAATATGGCTAATAATATGAGTTAGATTGATAATAATAAGAGTAATGAGTATACTAATTGTAGTTCTATCGATCATATCTGCATAATATGGTTAATAATATGAGGTAGATTGATAACAATAAGAGTAATAAGTATAGTAAATGTCGTGCTATCGATCATATCTGCATAATATGGTTAATAATATGAGTTAGATTCATAATAATAAGTGTAATGAGTATAGTAATTGTCGTTCTGTCGATCATATAAGCATAATATGGCTAATAATATGAGTTGGGCCGATAATAATAAGAGTAATGAGTATAGTAATTGTCGTTCTATCGATCATATTTGCATAATATGGTTAATAATATGAGTTAGATTGATAACAGTGAGTGTAATAAGTATAGTAATTGTCGTTCTGTCGATCATATAAGCATAATATGGCTAATAATATGAGTTAGATTGATAATAATAAGGGAAATGAATATAGTAATTGTCGTTCTATCGATCATATAAGCTTAATATGGCTAATAATATGAGTTAGATTGATAATAATAAGAGTAAGGAGTATACTAATTGTAGTTCTATCGATCATATCTGCATATTATGGATAATAATATGAGTTAGATTGATAACAGTTAGTGTAATAAGTATAGTAATTGTCGTTCTATCGATCATATAAGCATAATATGGCTAATAATATGAGTTAGATTGATAATAATAAGGGAAATGAATATAGTAATTGTCGTTCTATCGATCATATAAGCTTAATATGGCTAATAATATGAGTTAGATTGATAATAATAAGAGTAATGAGTATACTAATTGTAGTTCTATCGATCATACCTGCATAATATGGTTAATAATATGAGTTGGATTGATAATAATAAGAGTAATAAGTATAGTAAATGTCGTGCTATCGATCATATCTGCATAATATGGTTAATAATATGAGTTAGATTGATAATAATAAGAGTAGTAAGTGTAGTAAATGTCGTGCTATCGATCATATCTGCATAATATTGTTAATAATATGAGTTAGATTGATAATAATAAGAGTAATAAGTGTAGTAATTGTCATGCTATCGATCATATCCGCATAATATGGTTAATAATATGAGTTAGATTGATAATAGTGAGTGTAATAGGTATAGTAATTGTCGTTCTATCGATCATATTAGTATAATATGGTTAATAATATGAGTTAGATTGATAATAATAAGAGAAGTGAGTATAGTCATTGTCGTTCGATCGATCATATAAGCATAATATGGCTAATGATATGAGTTAGATTGATAATAATAAGAGTAATGAGTATACTAATTGTAGTTCTATCGATCATATCTGCATAATATGGTTAATAATATGAGTTAGATTGATAACAGTGAGCGTAATAAGTATAGTAATTGTCGTTCTGTCGATCACATAAGCATAATATGGCTAATAATCTGAGTTAGATTGATAATAATAAGAGTAATAAGTGTAGTAAATGGCGTGCTATCGATCATATCTGCATAATATGGTTAATAATATGAGTTAGATTCATAATAATAAGAGTAATAAGTATAGTAATTGTCCTTCTATCGATCACATAAGCATAATATGGCTAATAATATGAGTTAGATTGATAATAATGAGAGTAATAAGTACAGTAATTGTCGTTCTATCGATCATATAAGCATAATATGGCTAATAATATGAGTTAGATTGATAACAATAAGAGAAATGAGTATAGTAATTGTCTTTCTATCGATCATATCTGCATAATATGGTTAATAATATGAGTTAGATTGATAATAGTGAGTGTAATAAGTATAGTAATTGTCGTTCTATCGATCATATTAGCATAATATGGCTTATAATATGAGTTAGGCTGATAATAATAAGAGTAATGAGTATAGTAATTGTCGTTCTATCGATCATATTTGCATAATGTGGTTAATAATATGAGTTAGATTGATAACAGTGAGTGTAATAAGTATAGTAATTGTCTTTCTATCGATCATATAAGCATAATATGGCTAATAATATGAGTTAGATTGATAATAATAAGAGAAATGAATATAGTAATTGTCGTTCCATCGATCATATAAGCATAATATGGCTAATAATATGAGTTAGATTGATAATAATAAGAGTAAGGCGTATACTAATTGTAGTTCTATCGATCATGTCTGCATAATATGGTTAATAATATGAGTTAGATTGATAACAATAAGAGTAATAAGTATAGTAAATGTCGTGCTATCGATCATATCTGCATAATATGGTTAATAATATGAGTTAGATTGATAATAGTGAGTGTAATAAGTATAGTAATTGTCGTTCTATCGATCATCTTAGCATAATATGGCTAATAATATGAGTTAGATTGATAATAATAAGAGAAGTGAGTATAGTCATTGTCGTTCAATCGACCATATAAGCATAATATGGCTAATAATATGAGTAAGATTGATAATAATAAGAGAAGTGAGTATAGTCATTGTCGTTCTATCGATCATATAAGCATAATATGGCTACTAATATGAGTAAGATTGATAATAATAAGAGAAGTGAGTATAGTCATTGTCGTTCGATCAATCATATAAGCATAATATGGCTAATGATATGAGTTAGATTGATAATAATAAGAGTAATGAGTATACTAATTGTAGTTCTATCGATCATATCTGCATAATATGGTTAATAATATGAGTTAGATTGATAACAGTAAGAGTAATAAGTACAGTAAATGTCGTGCTATCGATCATATCTGCATAATATGGTTAATAATATGAGTTAGATTCATAATAATAAGAGTAATAAGTATAGTAATTGTCGTTCTATCGATCATATGTGCATAATATGGTTAATAATATGAGTTAGATTGATAACAGTGAGCGTAATAAGTATAGTAATTGTCGTTCTGTCGATCACATAAGCATAATATGGCTAATAATCTGAGTTAGATTGATAATAATAAGAGTAATAAGTGTAGTAAATGGCGTGCTATCGATCATATCCGCATAATATGGTTAAATATATGAGTTAGATTCATAATAATAAGAGTAATAAGTATAGTAATTGTCCTTCTATCGATCACATAAGCATAATATGGCTAATGATATGAGTTAGATTGATAATAATAAGAGTAATAGGTATAGTAATTATTGTTCTACCGATCATATAAGCATAATATGGCTAATAATATGAGTTAGATTGATAATAATAAGAGTAATAAGTATAGTAATTGTCGTTCTATCGATCATATAAGCATAATATGGCTAATAATATGAGTTAGATTGATAATAATAAGAGTAATGAGTATACTAATTGTAGTTCTATCGATCATATCTGCATAATATGGTTAATAATATGAGTTAGATTGATAACAATAAGAGTAATAAGTATAGTAAATGTCGTGCTATCGATCATATCTGCATAATATGGTTAATAATATGAGTTAGATTCATAATAATAAGAGTAATAAATATAGTAATTGTCGTTCTATCGATGACATAAGCATAATATGGCTAATAATATGAGTTAGATTGATAACAATGAGAGTAATAAGTATAGTAATGGTCGTTCTATCGATCATATGAGCATAATATGGTTAATAATATGAGTTAGATTGATAATAGTAAGTGTAATGAGTATAGTAATTGTCGTTCTGTCGATCATATAAGCATAATATGGCTAATAATATGAGTTGGGCCGATAATAATAAGAGTAATGAGTATAGTAATTGTCGTTCTATCGATCATATTTGCATAATATGGTTAATAATATGAGTTAGATTGATAACAGTGAGTGTAATAAGTATAGTAATTGTCGTTCTGTCGATCATATAAGCATAATATAGCTAATAATATGAGTTAGATTGATAATAATAAGAGTAATGAGTATACTAATTGTAGTTCTATCGATCATATCTGCATAATATGGTTCTTAATATGAGTTAGATTGATAACAGTAAGAGTAATAAGTACAGTAAATGTCGTGCTATCGATCATATCTGCATAATATGGTTAATA
Source organism: Megachile rotundata (assembly GCF_050947335.1). Taxonomy (NCBI): domain Eukaryota; kingdom Metazoa; phylum Arthropoda; class Insecta; order Hymenoptera; family Megachilidae; genus Megachile; species Megachile rotundata. The sequence continues at coordinate 151,176 of NW_027473666.1, forward strand.
ATATGAGTTAGATTCATAATAATAAGAGTAATAAGTATAGTAATTGTCGTTCTATCGATCACATAAGCATAATATGGCTAATAATATGAGTTATATTGATAACAATGAGAGTAATAAGTATAGTAATGGTCGTTCTATCGATCATATGAGCATAATATGGTTAATAATATGAGTTAGATTGATAATAGTAAGTGTAATGAGTATAGTAATTGTCGTTCTGTCGATCATATAAGCATAATATGGCTAATAATATGAGTTGGGCCGATAATAATAAGAGTAATGAGTATAGTAATTGTCGTTCTATCGATCATATTTGCATAATATGGTTAATAATATGAGTTAGATTGATAACAGTGAGTGTAATAAGTATAGTAATAGTCGTTCTGTCGATCATATAAGCATAATATGGCCAATAATATGAGTTAGATTGATAACAATAAGGGAAATGAATATAGTAATTGTCGTTCTATCGATCATATAAGCTTAATATGGCTAATAATATGAGTTAGATTGATAATAATAAGAGTAATGAGTATACTAATTGTAGTTCTATCGATCATATCTGCATAATATGGTTAATAATATGAGTTAGATTGATAATAATAAGAGTAATAAGTATAGTAAATGTCATGCTATCGATCATATCTGCATAATATGGTTAATAATATGAGTTAGATTGATAATAATAAGAGTAATAAGTGTAGTAATTGTCATGCTATCGATCATATCCGCATAATATGGTTAATAATATGAGTTAGATTGATAATAGTGAGTGTAATAGGTATAGTAATTGTCGTTCTATCGATCATATTAGTATAATATGGTTAATAATATGAGTTAGATTGATAATAATAAGAGAAGTGAGTATAGTCATTGTCGTTCGATCGATCATATAAGCATAATATGGCTAATGATATGAGTTAGATTGATAATAATAAGAGTAATGAGTATACTAATTGTAGTTCTATCGATCATATCTGCATAATATGGTTAATAATATGAGTTAGATTGATAACAGTGAGTGTAATAAGTATAGTAATTGTCGTTATATCGATCATATCTGCATAATATGGTTAATAATATGAGTTAGATTGATAATAGTGAGTGTAATAGGTATAGTAATTGTCGTTCTATCGATCATATTAGTATAATATGGTTAATAATATGAGTTAGATTGATAATAATAAGAGAAGTGAGTATAGTCATTGTCGTTCGATCGATCATATAAGCATAATATGGCTAATGATATGAGTTAGATTGATAATAATAAGAGTAAGGAGTATACTAATTGTAGTTCTATCGATCATATCTGCATAATATGGTCAATAATATGAGTTACATTGATAACAGTGAGTGTAATAAGTATAGTAATTGTCGTCTATCGATCATATAAGCATAATATGACTAATAATATGAGTTAGGCTGATAATAATGAGAGTAATAAGTATAGTAATAGTCGTTCTGTCGATCATATAAGCATAATATGGCTAATCATATGAGTTAGATTGATAATAATAAGAGTAAGGAGTAAACTAATTGTAGTTCTATCGATCATATCTGCATAATATGGTTAATAATATGAGTTAGATTGATAACAATAACAGTAATAAGTATAGTAAATGTCGTGCTATCGATCATATCTGCATAATATGGTTAATAATATGAGTTAGATTGATAATAGTGAGTGTAATAAGTATAGTAATTGTCGTTCTATCGATCATATTAGCATAATATGGCTAATAATATGAGTTAGGCTGATAATAATGAGAGTAATAAGTATAGTAATTGTCGTTCTGTCGATCATATAAGCATAATATGGCTAATCATATGAGTTAGATTGATAATAATAAGAGTAAGGAGTAAACTAATTGTAGTTCTATCGATCATATCTGCATAATATGGTTAATAATATGAGTTAGATTGATAACAATAACAGTAATAAGTATAGTAAATGTCGTGCTATCGATCATATCTGCATAATATGGTTAATAATATGAGTTAGATTGATAATAGTGAGTGTAATAAGTATAGTAATTGTCGTTCTATCGATCATATTAGCATAATATGGCTAATAATATGAGTTAGGCTGATAATAATGAGAGTAATAAGTATAGTAATTGTCGTTCTGTCGATCATATAAGCATAATATGGCTAATAATATGAATTAGATTGATAATAATAAGAGAAATGAATATAGTAATTGTCGTTCTATCGATCATATAAGCATAATATGGCTAATAATATGAGTTAGATTGATAATAATAAGAGTAAGGAGTAAACTAATTGTAGTTCTATCGATCATATCTGCATAATATGGTTAATAATATGAGTTAGATTGATAACAGTGAGTGTAATAAGTATAGTAAATGTCGTGCTATCGATCATATCTGCATAATATGGTTAATAATATGAGTTAGATTGATAATAGTGAGTGTAATAAGTATAGTAATTGTCGTTCTATCGATCCTATAAGCATAATATGGCTAATAATATGAGTTAGATTGATAATAATAAGAGAAATGAATATACTAATTGTCGTTCTATCGATCATATAAGCATAATATGACTAATAATATGAGTTAGATTGATAATAATAAGAGTAAGGAGTATACTAATTGTAGTTCTATCGATCATATCTGCATAATATTGTTAATAATATGAGTTAGATTGATAACAATAAGAGTAATAAGTACAGTAAATGTCGTGCTATCCATCATATCTGCATAATATGGTTAATAATATGAGTTAGATTGATAACAGTGAGCGTAATAAGTATAGTAATTGTCGTTCTGTCGATCACATAAGCATAATATGGCTAATAATCTGAGTTAGATTGATAATAATAAGAGTACTAAGTGTAGTAAATGGCGTGCTATCGGTCATATCCGCATAATATGGTTAAATATATGAGTTAGATTCATAATAATAAGAGTAATAAGTATAGTAATTGTCCTTCTATCGATCACATAAGCATAATATGGCTAATGATATGAGTTAGATTGATAATAATAAGAGTAATAGGTATAGTAATTATCGTTCTACCGATCATATAAGCATAATATGGCTAATAATATGAGTTAGATTGATAATAATAAGAGTAATAAGTATAGTAATTGTCGTCCTATCGATCATATAAGCATAATGTGGCTAACAATATGAGTTAGATTGATAATAATAAGAGTAATGAGTATAGTAATTGTCGTTCTATCGATCATATAAGCATAATATGGCTAATAATATGAGTTAGATTGATAATAATAAGAGTAATGAGTATACTAATTGTAGTTCTATCGATCATATCTGCATAATATGGTTAATAATATGAGTTAGATTGATAATAGTAAGTGTAATGAGTATAGTAATTGTCGTTCTGTCGATCATATAAGCATAATATGGCTAATAATATGAGTTGGGCCGATAATAATAAGAGTAATGAGTATAGTAATTGTCGTTCTATCGATCATATTTGCATAATATGGTTAATAATATGAGTTAGATTGATAACAGTGAGTGTAATAAGTATAGTAATTGTCGTTCTGTCGATCATATAAGCATAATATGGCTAATAATATGAGTTAGATTGATAATAATAAGGGAAATGAATATAGTAATTGTCGTTCTATCGATCATATAAGCTTAATATGGCTAATAATATGAGTTAGATTGATAATAATAAGAGTAAGGAGTATACTAATTGTAGTTCTATCGATCATATCTGCATATTATGGTTAATAATATGAGTTAGATTGATAACAGTTAGTGTAATAAGTATAGTAATTGTCGTTCTATCGATCATATAAGCATAATATGGCTAATAATATGAGTTAGATTGATAATAATAAGGGAAATGAATATAGTAATTGTCGTTCTATCGATCATATAAGCTTAATATGGCTAATAATATGAGTTAGATTGATAATAATAAGAGTAATGAGTATACTAATTGTAGTTCTATCGATCATATCTGCATAATATGGTTAATAATATGAGTTGGATTGATAATAATAAGAGTAATAAGTATAGTAAATGTCGTGCTATCGATCATATCTGCATAATATGGTTAATAATATGAGTTAGATTGATAATAATAAGAGTAGTAAGTGTAGTAAATGTCGTGCTATCGATCATATCTGCATAATATGGCTAATAATATGAGTTAGATTGATAATAATAAGAGTAATAAGTGTAGTAATTGTCATGCTATCGATCATATCCGCATAATATGGTTAATAATATGAGTTAGATTGATAATAGTGAGTGTAATAGGTATAGTAATTGTCGTTCTATCGATCATATTAGTATAATATGGTTAATAATATGAGTTAGATTGATAATAATAAGAGAAGTGAGTATAGTCATTGTCGTTCGATCGATCATATAAGCATAATATGGCTAATGATATGAGTTAGATTGATAATAATAAGAGTAATGAGTATACTAATTGTAGTTCTATCGATCATATCTGCATAACATGGTTAATAATATGAGTTAGATTGATAACAGTGAGCGTAATAAGTATAGTAATTGTCGTTCTGTCGATCACATAAGCATAATATGGCTAATAATCTGAGTTAGATTGATAATAATAAGAGTAATAAGTGTAGTAAATGGCGTGCTATCGATCATATCTGCATAATATGGTTAATAATATGAGTTAGATTCATAATAATAAGAGTAATAAGTATAGTAATTGTCCTTCTATCGATCACATAAGCATAATATGGCTAATAATATGAGTTAGATTGATAATAATGAGAGTAATAAGTACAGTAATTGTCGTTCTATCGATCATATGAGCATAATATGGCTAATGATATGAGTTAGATTGATAATAATAAGAGTAATAGGTATAGTAATTATCGTTCTACCGATCATATAAGCATAATATGGCTAATAATATGAGTTAGATTGATAATAATAAGAGTAATATGTATAGTAATTGTCGTTCTATCGATCATATAAGCATAATATGGCTAATAATATGAGTTAGATTGATAATAATAAGAGTAATGAGTATACTAATTGTAGTTCTATCGATCATATCTGCATAATATGGTTAATAATATGAGTTAGATTGATAACAATAAGAGTAATAAGTATAGTAAATGTCGTGCTATCGATCATATCTGCATAATATGGTTAATAATATGAGTTAGATTCATAATAATAAGAGTAATAGGTATAGTAATTATCGTTCTACCGATCATATAAGCATAATATGGCTAATAATATGAGTTAGATTGATAATAATAAGAGTAATAAGTATAGTAATTGTCGTCCTATCGATCATATAAGCATAATATGGCTAACAATATGAGTTAGATTGATAATAATAAGAGTAATGAGTATACTAATTGTAGTTCTATCGATCATATCTGCATAATATGGTTAATAATATGAGTTAGATTGATAACAATAAGAGTAATAAGTATAGTAAATGTCGTGCTATCGATCATATCTGCATAATATGGTTAATAATATGAGTTAGATTCATAATAATAAGAGTAATAAGTATAGTAATTGTCGTTCTATCGATCACATAAGCATAATATGGCTAATAATATGAGTTAGATTGATAACAATGAGAGTAATAAGTATAGTAATGGTCGTTCTATCGATCATATGAGCATAATATGGTTAATAATATGAGTTAGATTGATAATAGTAAGTGTAATAAGTATAGTAATTGTCGTTCTGTCGATCATATAAGCATAATATGGCTAATAATATGAGTTAGATTGATAATAATAAGGGAAATGAATATACTAATTGTCGTTCTATCGATCACATAAGCATAATATGGCTAATAATATGAGTTAGATTGATAACAATGAGAGTAATAAGTATAGTAATGGTCGTTCTATCGATCATATGAGCATAATATGGTTAATAATATGAGTTAGATTGATAACAGTGAGTGTAATAAGTATAGTAATTGTCGTTCTATCGATCCTATAAGCATAATATGGCTAATAATATGAGTTAGATTGATAATAATAAGAGAAATGAATATACTAATTGTCGTTCTATCGATCATATAAGCATAATATCACTAATAATATGAGTTAGATTGATAATAATAAGAGTAAGGAGTATACTAATTGTAGTTCTATCGATCATATCTGCATAATATTGTTAATAATATGAGTTAAATTGATAACAATAAGAGTAATAAGTACAGTAAATGTCGTGCTATCCATCATATCTGCATAATATGGTTAATAATATGAGTTAGATTGATAATAGTGAGTGTAATAAGTATAGTAGTTGTCGTTATATCGATCATATCTGCATAATATGGTTAATAATATGAGTTAGATTGATAATAGTGAGTGTAATAAGTATAGTAATTGTCGTTCTATCGATCATATCTGCATAATATTGTTAATAATATGAGTTAGATTGATAACAATAAGAGTAATAAGTACAGTAAATGTCGTGCTATCCATCATATCTGCATAATATGGTTAATAATATGAGTTAGATTGATAACAGTGAGCGTAATAAGTATAGTAATTGTCGTTCTGTCGATCACATAAGCATAATATGGCTAATAATCTGAGTTAGATTGATAATAATAAGAGTAATAAGTGTAGTAAATGGCGTGCTATCGGTCATATCCGCATAATATGGTTAAATATATGAGTTAGATTCATAATAATAAGAGTAATAAGTATAGTAATTGTCCTTCTATCGATCACATAAGCATAATATGGCTAATGATATGAGTTAGATTGATAATAATAAGAGTAATAGGTATAGTAATTATCGTTCTACCGATCATATAAGCATAATATGGCTAATAATATGAGTTAGATTGATAATAATAAGAGTAATAAGTATAGTAATTGTCGTCCTATCGATCATATAAGCATATTATGGCTAACAATATGAGTTAGATTGATAATAATAAGAGTAATGAGTATAGTAATTGTCGTTCTATCGATCATATAAGCATAATATGGCTAATAATATGAGTTAGATTGATAATAATAAGAGTAATGAGTATACTAATTGTAGTTCTATCGATCATATCTGCATAATATGGTTAATAATATGAGGTAGATTGATAACAATAAGAGTAATAAGTATAGTAAATGTCGTGCTATCGATCATATCTGCATAATATGGTTAATAATATGAGTTAGATTCATAATAATAAGTGTAATGAGTATAGTAATTGTCGTTCTGTCGATCATATAAGCATAATATGGCTAATAATATGAGTTGGGCCGATAATAATAAGAGTAATGAGTATAGTAATTGTCGTTCTATCGATCATATTTGCATAATATGGTTAATAATATGAGTTAGATTGATAACAGTGAGTGTAATAAGTATAGTAATTGTCGTTCTGTCGATCATATAAGCATAATATGGCTAATAATATGAGTTAGATTGATAATAATAAGGGAAATGAATATAGTAATTGTCGTTCTATCGATCATATAAGCTTAATATGGCTAATAATATGAGTTAGATTGATAATAATAAGAGTAAGGAGTATACTAATTGTAGTTCTATCGATCATATCTGCATATTATGGATAATAATATGAGTTAGATTGATAACAGTTAGTGTAATAAGTATAGTAATTGTCGTTCTATCGATCATATAAGCATAATATGGCTAATAATATGAGTTAGATTGATAATAATAAGGGAAATGAATATAGTAATTGTCGTTCTATCGATCATATAAGCTTAATATGGCTAATAATATGAGTTAGATTGATAATAATAAGAGTAATGAGTATACTAATTGTAGTTCTATCGATCATACCTGCATAATATGGTTAATAATATGAGTTGGATTGATAATAATAAGAGTAATAAGTATAGTAAATGTCGTGCTATCGATCATATCTGCATAATATGGTTAATAATATGAGTTAGATTGATAATAATAAGAGTAGTAAGTGTAGTAAATGTCGTGCTATCGATCATATCTGCATAATATTGTTAATAATATGAGTTAGATTGATAATAATAAGAGTAATAAGTGTAGTAATTGTCATGCTATCGATCATATCCGCATAATATGGTTAATAATATGAGTTAGATTGATAATAGTGAGTGTAATAGGTATAGTAATTGTCGTTCTATCGATCATATTAGTATAATATGGTTAATAATATGAGTTAGATTGATAATAATAAGAGAAGTGAGTATAGTCATTGTCGTTCGATCGATCATATAAGCATAATATGGCTAATGATATGAGTTAGATTGATAATAATAAGAGTAATGAGTATACTAATTGTAGTTCTATCGATCATATCTGCATAATATGGTTAATAATATGAGTTAGATTGATAACAGTGAGCGTAATAAGTATAGTAATTGTCGTTCTGTCGATCACATAAGCATAATATGGCTAATAATCTGAGTTAGATTGATAATAATAAGAGTAATAAGTGTAGTAAATGGCGTGCTATCGATCATATCTGCATAATATGGTTAATAATATGAGTTAGATTCATAATAATAAGAGTAATAAGTATAGTAATTGTCCTTCTATCGATCACATAAGCATAATATGGCTAATAATATGAGTTAGATTGATAATAATGAGAGTAATAAGTACAGTAATTGTCGTTCTATCGATCATATAAGCATAATATGGCTAATAATATGAGTTAGATTGATAACAATAAGAGAAATGAGTATAGTAATTGTCTTTCTATCGATCATATCTGCATAATATGGTTAATAATATGAGTTAGATTGATAATAGTGAGTGTAATAAGTATAGTAATTGTCGTTCTATCGATCATATTAGCATAATATGGCTTATAATATGAGTTAGGCTGATAATAATAAGAGTAATGAGTATAGTAATTGTCGTTCTATCGATCATATTTGCATAATGTGGTTAATAATATGAGTTAGATTGATAACAGTGAGTGTAATAAGTATAGTAATTGTCTTTCTATCGATCATATAAGCATAATATGGCTAATAATATGAGTTAGATTGATAATAATAAGAGAAATGAATATAGTAATTGTCGTTCCATCGATCATATAAGCATAATATGGCTAATAATATGAGTTAGATTGATAATAATAAGAGTAAGGCGTATACTAATTGTAGTTCTATCGATCATGTCTGCATAATATGGTTAATAATATGAGTTAGATTGATAACAATAAGAGTAATAAGTATAGTAAATGTCGTGCTATCGATCATATCTGCATAATATGGTTAATAATATGAGTTAGATTGATAATAGTGAGTGTAATAAGTATAGTAATTGTCGTTCTATCGATCATCTTAGCATAATATGGCTAATAATATGAGTTAGATTGATAATAATAAGAGAAGTGAGTATAGTCATTGTCGTTCAATCGACCATATAAGCATAATATGGCTAATAATATGAGTAAGATTGATAATAATAAGAGAAGTGAGTATAGTCATTGTCGTTCTATCGATCATATAAGCATAATATGGCTACTAATATGAGTAAGATTGATAATAATAAGAGAAGTGAGTATAGTCATTGTCGTTCGATCAATCATATAAGCATAATATGGCTAATGATATGAGTTAGATTGATAATAATAAGAGTAATGAGTATACTAATTGTAGTTCTATCGATCATATCTGCATAATATGGTTAATAATATGAGTTAGATTGATAACAGTAAGAGTAATAAGTACAGTAAATGTCGTGCTATCGATCATATCTGCATAATATGGTTAATAATATGAGTTAGATTCATAATAATAAGAGTAATAAGTATAGTAATTGTCGTTCTATCGATCATATGTGCATAATATGGTTAATAATATGAGTTAGATTGATAACAGTGAGCGTAATAAGTATAGTAATTGTCGTTCTGTCGATCACATAAGCATAATATGGCTAATAATCTGAGTTAGATTGATAATAATAAGAGTAATAAGTGTAGTAAATGGCGTGCTATCGATCATATCCGCATAATATGGTTAAATATATGAGTTAGATTCATAATAATAAGAGTAATAAGTATAGTAATTGTCCTTCTATCGATCACATAAGCATAATATGGCTAATGATATGAGTTAGATTGATAATAATAAGAGTAATAGGTATAGTAATTATTGTTCTACCGATCATATAAGCATAATATGGCTAATAATATGAGTTAGATTGATAATAATAAGAGTAATAAGTATAGTAATTGTCGTTCTATCGATCATATAAGCATAATATGGCTAATAATATGAGTTAGATTGATAATAATAAGAGTAATGAGTATACTAATTGTAGTTCTATCGATCATATCTGCATAATATGGTTAATAATATGAGTTAGATTGATAACAATAAGAGTAATAAGTATAGTAAATGTCGTGCTATCGATCATATCTGCATAATATGGTTAATAATATGAGTTAGATTCATAATAATAAGAGTAATAAATATAGTAATTGTCGTTCTATCGATGACATAAGCATAATATGGCTAATAATATGAGTTAGATTGATAACAATGAGAGTAATAAGTATAGTAATGGTCGTTCTATCGATCATATGAGCATAATATGGTTAATAATATGAGTTAGATTGATAATAGTAAGTGTAATGAGTATAGTAATTGTCGTTCTGTCGATCATATAAGCATAATATGGCTAATAATATGAGTTGGGCCGATAATAATAAGAGTAATGAGTATAGTAATTGTCGTTCTATCGATCATATTTGCATAATATGGTTAATAATATGAGTTAGATTGATAACAGTGAGTGTAATAAGTATAGTAATTGTCGTTCTGTCGATCATATAAGCATAATATAGCTAATAATATGAGTTAGATTGATAATAATAAGAGTAATGAGTATACTAATTGTAGTTCTATCGATCATATCTGCATAATATGGTTCTTAATATGAGTTAGATTGATAACAGTAAGAGTAATAAGTACAGTAAATGTCGTGCTATCGATCATATCTGCATAATATGGTTAATAATATGAGTTAGATTCATAATAATAAGAGTAATAAGTATAGTAATTGTCGTTCTATCGATCACATAAGCATAATATGGCTAATAATATGAGTTATATTGATAACAATGAGAGTAATAAGTATAGTAATGGTCGTTCTATCGATCATATGAGCATAATATGGTTAATAATATGAGTTAGATTGATAATAGTAAGTGTAATGAGTATAGTAATTGTCGTTCTGTCGATCATATAAGCATAATATGGCTAATAATATGAGTTGGGCCGATAATAATAAGAGTAATGAGTATAGTAATTGTCGTTCTATCGATCATATTTGCATAATATGGTTAATAATATGAGTTAGATTGATAACAGTGAGTGTAATAAGTATAGTAATAGTCGTTCTGTCGATCATATAAGCATAATATGGCCAATAATATGAGTTAGATTGATAACAATAAGGGAAATGAATATAGTAATTGTCGTTCTATCGATCATATAAGCTTAATATGGCTAATAATATGAGTTAGATTGATAATAATAAGAGTAATGAGTATACTAATTGTAGTTCTATCGATCATATCTGCATAATATGGTTAATAATATGAGTTAGATTGATAATAATAAGAGTAATAAGTATAGTAAATGTCATGCTATCGATCATATCTGCATAATATGGTTAATAATATGAGTTAGATTGATAATAATAAGAGTAATAAGTGTAGTAATTGTCATGCTATCGATCATATCCGCATAATATGGTTAATAATATGAGTTAGATTGATAATAGTGAGTGTAATAGGTATAGTAATTGTCGTTCTATCGATCATATTAGTATAATATGGTTAATAATATGAGTTAGATTGATAATAATAAGAGAAGTGAGTATAGTCATTGTCGTTCGATCGATCATATAAGCATAATATGGCTAATGATATGAGTTAGATTGATAATAATAAGAGTAATGAGTATACTAATTGTAGTTCTATCGATCATATCTGCATAATATGGTTAATAATATGAGTTAGATTGATAACAGTGAGCGTAATAAGTATAGTAATTGTCGTTCTGTCGATCACATAAGCATAATATGGCTAATAATCTGAGTTAGATTGATAATAATAAGAGTAATAAGTGTAGTAAATGGCGTGCTATCGATCATATCTGCATAATATGGTTAATAATATGAGTTAGATTCATAATAATAAGAGTAATAAGTATAGTAATTGTCCTTCTATCGATCACATAAGCATAATATGGCTAATAATATGAGTTAGATTGATAATAATGAGAGTAAGAAGTATAGTAATTGTCCTTCTATCGATCATATAAGCATAATATGGCTAATAATATGAGTTAGGCTGATAATAATGAGAGTAATAAGTATAGTAATTGTCGTTCTGTCGATCATATAAGCATAATATGGCTAATAATATGAATTAGATTGATAATAATAAGAGGAATGAATATAGTAATTGTCGTTCTATCGATCATATAAGCATAATATGGCTAATAATATGAGTTAGATTGATAATAATAAGAGTAAGGAGTATACTAATTGTAGTTCTATCGATCATATCTGCATAATATGGTTAATAATATGAGTTACATTGATAACAGTGAGTGTAATAAGTATAGTAATTGTCGTTCTATCGATCCTATAAGCATAATATGGCTAATAATATGAGTTAGATTGATAATAATAAGAGAAATGAATATACTAATTGTCGTTCTATCGATCATATAAGCATAATATGACTAATAATATGAGTTAGATTGATAATAATAAGAGTAAGGAGTATACTAATTGTAGTTCTATCGATCATATCTGCATAATATTGTTAATAATATGAGTTAGATTGATAACAATAAGAGTAATAAGTACAGTAAATGTCGTGCTATCCATCATATCTGCATAATATGGTTAATAATATGAGTTAGATTGATAATAGTGAGTGTAATAAGTATAGTAGTTGTCGTTATATCGATCATATCTGCATAATATGGTTAATAATATGAGTTAGATTGATAATAGTGAGTGTAATAAGTATAGTAATTGTCGTTCTATCGATCATATCTGCATAATATTGTTAATAATATGAGTTAGATTGATAACAATAAGAGTAATAAGTACAGTAAATGTCGTGCTATCCATCATATCTGCATAATATGGTTAATAATATGAGTTAGATTGATAACAGTGAGCGTAATAAGTATAGTAATTGTCGTTCTGTCGATCACATAAGCATAATATGGCTAATAATCTGAGTTAGATTGATAATAATAAGAGTACTAAGTGTAGTAAATGGCGTGCTATCGGTCATATCCGCATAATATGGTTAAATATATGAGTTAGATTCATAATAATAAGAGTAATAAGTATAGTAATTGTCCTTCTATCGATCACATAAGCATAATATGGCTAATGATATGAGTTAGATTGATAATAATAAGAGTAATAGGTATAGTAATTATCGTTCTACCGATCATATAAGCATAATATGGCTAATAATATGAGTTAGATTGATAATAATAAGAGTAATAAGTATAGTAATTGTCGTCCTATCGATCATATAAGCATAATGTGGCTAACAATATGAGTTAGATTGATAATAATAAGAGTAATGAGTATAGTAATTGTCGTTCTATCGATCATATAAGCATAATATGGCTAATAATATGAGTTAGATTGATAATAATAAGAGTAATGAGTATACTAATTGTAGTTCTATCGATCATATCTGCATAATATGGCTAATAATATGAGTTAGATTGATAATAGTAAGTGTAATGAGTATAGTAATTGTCGTTCTGTCGATCATATAAGCATAATATGGCTAATAATATGAGTTGGGCCGATAATAATAAGAGTAATGAGTATAGTAATTGTCGTTCTATCGATCATATTTGCATAATATGGTTAATAATATGAGTTAGATTGATAACAGTGAGTGTAATAAGTATAGTAATTGTCGTTCTGTCGATCATATAAGCATAATATGGCTAATAATATGAGTTAGATTGATAATAATAAGGGAAATGAATATAGTAATTGTCGTTCTATCGATCATATAAGCTTCATATGGCTAATAATATGAGTTAGATTGATAATAATAAGAGTAAGGAGTATACTAATTGTAGTTCTATCGATCATATCTGCATATTATGGTTAATAATATGAGTTAGATTGATAACAGTTAGTGTAATAAGTATAGTAATTGTCGTTCTATCGATCATATAAGCATAATATGGCTAATAATATGAGTTAGATTGATAATAATAAGGGAAATGAATATAGTAATTGTCGTTCTATCGATCGTATAAGCTTAATATGGCTAATAATATGAGTTAGATTGATAATAATAAGAGTAATGAGTATACTAATTGTAGTTCTATCGATCATATCTGCATAATATGGTTAATAATATGAGTTGGATTGATAATAATAAGAGTAATAAGTATAGTAAATGTCGTGCTATCGATCATATCTGCATAATATGGTTAATAATATGAGTTAGATTGATAATAATAAGAGTAGTAAGTGTAGTAAATGTCGTGCTATCGATCATATCTGCATAATATGGCTAATAATATGAGTTAGATTGATAATAATAAGAGTAATAAGTGTAGTAATTGTCATGCTATCGATCATATCCGCATAATATGGTTAATAATATGAGTTAGATTGATAATAGTGAGTGTAATAGGTATAGTAATTGTCGTTCTATCGATCATATTAGTATAATATGGTTAATAATATGAGTTAGATTGATAATAATAAGAGAAGTGAGTATAGTCATTGTCGTTCGATCGATCATATAAGCATAATATGGCTAATGATATGAGTTAGATTGATAATAATAAGAGTAATGAGTATACTAATTGTAGTTCTATCGATCATATCTGCATAACATGGTTAATAATATGAGTTAGATTGATAACAGTGAGCGTAATAAGTATAGTAATTGTCGTTCTGTCGATCACATAAGCATAATATGGCTAATAATCTGAGTTAGATTGATAATAATAAGAGTAATAAGTGTAGTAAATGGCGTGCTATCGATCATATCTGCATAATATGGTTAATAATATGAGTTAGATTCATAATAATAAGAGTAATAAGTATAGTAATTGTCCTTCTATCGATCACATAAGCATAATATGGCTAATAATATGAGTTAGATTGATAATAATGAGAGTAATAAGTACAGTAATTGTCGTTCTATCGATCATATGAGCATAATATGGCTAATGATATGAGTTAGATTGATAATAATAAGAGTAATAGGTATAGTAATTATCGTTCTACCGATCATATAAGCATAATATGGCTAATAATATGAGTTAGATTGATAATAATAAGAGTAATATGTATAGTAATTGTCGTTCTATCGATCATATAAGCATAATATGGCTAATAATATGAGTTAGATTGATAATAATAAGAGTAATGAGTATACTAATTGTAGTTCTATCGATCATATCTGCATAATATGGTTAATAATATGAGTTAGATTGATAACAATAAGAGTAATAAGTATAGTAAATGTCGTGCTATCGATCATATCTGCATAATATGGTTAATAATATGAGTTAGATTCATAATAATAAGAGTAATAGGTATAGTAATTATCGTTCTACCGATCATATAAGCATAATATGGCTAATAATATGAGTTAGATTGATAATAATAAGAGTAATAAGTATAGTAATTGTCGTCCTATCGATCATATAAGCATAATATGGCTAACAATATGAGTTAGATTGATAATAATAAGAGTAATGAGTATACTAATTGTAGTTCTATCGATCATATCTGCATAATATGGTTAATAATATGAGTTAGATTGATAACAATAAGAGTAATAAGTATAGTAAATGTCGTGCTATCGATCATATCTGCATAATATGGTTAATAATATGAGTTAGATTCATAATAATAAGAGTAATAAGTATAGTAATTGTCGTTCTATCGATCACATAAGCATAATATGGCTAATAATATGAGTTAGATTGATAACAATGAGAGTAATAAGTATAGTAATGGTCGTTCTATCGATCATATGAGCATAATATGGTTAATAATATGAGTTAGATTGATAATAGTAAGTGTAATAAGTATAGTAATTGTCGTTCTGTCGATCATATAAGCATAATATGGCTAATAATATGAGTTAGATTGATAATAATAAGGGAAATGAATATACTAATTGTCGTTCTATCGATCACATAAGCATAATATGGCTAATAATATGAGTTAGATTGATAACAATGAGAGTAATAAGTATAGTAATGGTCGTTCTATCGATCATATGAGCATAATATGGTTAATAATATGAGTTAGATTGATAACAGTGAGTGTAATAAGTATAGTAATTGTCGTTCTATCGATCCTATAAGCATAATATGGCTAATAATATGAGTTAGATTGATAATAATAAGAGAAATGAATATACTAATTGTCGTTCTATCGATCATATAAGCATAATATCACTAATAATATGAGTTAGATTGATAATAATAAGAGTAAGGAGTATACTAATTGTAGTTCTATCGATCATATCTGCATAATATTGTTAATAATATGAGTTAAATTGATAACAATAAGAGTAATATGTACAGTAAATGTCGTGCTATCCATCATATCTGCATAATATGGTTAATAATATGAGTTAGATTCATAATAATAAGAGTAATAAGTATAGTAATTGTCGTTCTATCGATCACATAAGCATAATATGGCTAATAATATGAGTTAGATTCATAATAATAAGAGTAATAAGTATAGTAATTGTCGTTCTATCGATCACATAAGCATAATATGGCTAATAATATGAGTCAGATTGATAACAATGAGAGTAATAAGTATAGTAATGGTCGTTCTATCGATCATATGAGCATAATATGGTTAATAATATGAGTTAGATTGATAATAGTAAGTGTAATGAGTATAGTAATTGTCGTTCTGTCGATCATATAAGCATAATATGGCTAATAATATGAGTTGGGCCGATAATAATAAGAGTAATGAGTATAGTAATTGTCGTTCTATCGATCATATTTGCATAATATGGTTAATAATATGAGTTAGATTGATAACAGTGAGTGTAATAAGTATAGTAATTGTCGTTCTGTCGATCATATAAGCATAATATGGCTAATAATATGAGTTAGATTGATAATAATAAGGGAAATGAATATAGTAATTGTCGTTCTATCGATCATATAAGCTTAATATGGCTAATAATATGAGTTAGATTGATAATAATAAGAGTAAGGAGTATACTAATTGTAGTTCTATCGATCATATCTGCATATTATGGATAATAATATGAGTTAGATTGATAACAGTTAGTGTAATAAGTATAGTAATTGTCGTTCTATCGATCATATAAGCATAATATGGCTAATAATATGAGTTAGATTGATAATAATAAGGGAAATGAATATACTAATTGTAGTTCTATCGATCATATCTGCATAATATGGTTAATAATATGAGTTGGATTGATAATAATAAGAGTAATAAGTATAGTAAATGTCGTGCTATCGATCATATCTGCATAATATGGTTAATAATATGAGTTAGATTGATAATAATAAGAGTAGTAAGTGTAGTAAATGTCGTGCTATCGATCATATCTGCATAATATTGTTAATAATATGAGTTAGATTGATAATAATAAGAGTAATAAGTGTAGTAATTGTCATGCTATCGATCATATCCGCATAATATGGTTAATAATATGAGTTAGATTGATAATAGTGAGTGTAATAGGTATAGTAATTGTCGTTCTATCGATCATATTGGTATAATATGGTTAATAATATGAGTTAGATTGATAATAATAAGAGAAGTGAGTATAGTCATTGTCGTTCGATCGATCATATAAGCATAATATGGCTAATGATATGAGTTAGATTGATAATAATAAGAGTAATGAGTATACTAATTGTAGTTCTATCGATCATATCTGCATAATATGGTTAATAATATGAGTTAGATTGATAACAGTGAGCGTAATAAGTATAGTAATTGTCGTTCTGTCGATCACATAAGCATAATATGGCTAATAATCTGAGTTAGATTGATAATAATAAGAGTAATAAGTGTAGTAAATGGCGTGCTATCGATCATATCTGCATAATATGGTTAATAATATGAGTTAGATTCATAATAATAAGAGTAATAAGTATAGTAATTGTCCTTCTATCGATCACATAAGCATAATATGGCTAATAATATGAGTTAGATTGATAATAATGAGAGTAATAAGTACAGTAATTGTCGTTCTATCGATCATATAAGCATAATATGGCTAATAATATGAGTTAGATTGATAATAATAAGAGAAATGAGTATAGTAATTGTCTTTCTATCGATCATATCTGCATAATATGGTTAATAATATGAGTTAGATTGATAATAGTGAGTGTAATAAGTATAGTAATTGTCGTTCTATCGATCATATTAGCATAATATGGCTTATAATATGAGTTAGGCTGATAATAATAAGAGTAATGAGTATAGTAATTGTCGTTCTATCGATCATATTTGCATAATGTGGTTAATAATATGAGTTAGATTGATAACAGTGAGTGTAATAAGTATAGTAATTGTCTTTCTATCGATCATATAAGCATAATACGGCTAATAATATGAGTTAGATTGATAATAATAAGAGAAATGAATATAGTAATTGTCGTTCCATCGATCATATAAGCATAATATGGCTAATAATATGAGTTAGATTGATAATAATAAGAGTAAGGAGTATACTAATTGTAGTTCTATCGATCATGTCTGCATAATATGGTTAATAATATGAGTTAGATTGATAACAATAAGAGTAATAAGTATAGTAAATGTCGTGCTATCGATCATATCTGCATAATATGGTTAATAATATGAGTTAGATTGATAATAGTGAGTGTAATAAGTATAGTAATTGTCGTTCTATCGATCATCTTAGCATAATATGGCTAATAATATGAGTTAGATTGATAATAATAAGAGAAGTGAGTATAGTCATTGTCGTTCAATCGACCATATAAGCATAATATGGCTAATAATATGAGTAAGATTGATAATAATAAGAGAAGTGAGTATAGTCATTGTCGTTCTATCGATCATATAAGCATAATATGGCTACTAATATGAGTAAGATTGATAATAATAAGAGAAGTGAGTATAGTCATTGTCGTTCGATCAATCATATAAGCATAATATGGCTAATGATATGAGTTAGATTGATAATAATAAGAGTAATGAGTATACTAATTGTAGTTCTATCGATCATATCTGCATAATATGGTTAATAATATGAGTTAGATTGATAACAGTAAGAGTAATAAGTACAGTAAATGTCGTGCTATCGATCATATCTGCATAATATGGTTAATAATATGAGTTAGATTCATAATAATAAGAGTAATAAGTATAGTAGTTGTCGTTCTATCGATCATATGTGCATAATATGGTTAATAATATGAGTTAGATTGATAACAGTGAGCGTAATAAGTATAGTAATTGTCGTTCTGTCGATCACATAAGCATAATATGGCTAATAATCTGAGTTAGATTGATAATAATAAGAGTAATAAGTGTAGTAAATGGCGTGCTATCGATCATATCCGCATAATATGGTTAAATATATGAGTTAGATTCATAATAATAAGAGTAATAAGTATAGTAATTGTCCTTCTATCGATCACATAAGCATAATATGGCTAATGATATGAGTTAGATTGATAATAATAAGAGTAATAGGTATAGTAATTATTGTTCTACCGATCATATAAGCATAATATGGCTAATAATATGAGTTAGATTGATAATAATAAGAGTAATAAGTATAGTAATTGTCGTTCTATCGATCATATAAGCATAATATGGCTAATAATATGAGTTAGATTGATAATAATAAGAGTAATGAGTATACTAATTGTAGTTCTATCGATCATATCTGCATAATATGGTTAATAATATGAGTTAGATTGATAACAATAAGAGTAATAAGTATAGTAAATGTCGTGCTATCGATCATATCTGCATAATATGGTTAATAATATGAGTTAGATTCATAATAATAAGAGTAATAAATATAGTAATTGTCGTTCTATCGATGACATAAGCATAATATGGCTAATAATATGAGTTAGATTGATAACAATGAGAGTAATAAGTATAGTAATGGTCGTTCTATCGATCATATGAGCATAATATGGTTAATAATATGAGTTAGATTGATAATAGTAAGTGTAATGAGTATAGTAATTGTCGTTCTGTCGATCATATAAGCATAATATGGCTAATAATATGAGTTGGGCCGATAATAATAAGAGTAATGAGTATAGTAATTGTCGTTCTATCGATCATATTTGCATAATATGGTTAATAATATGAGTTAGATTGATAACAGTGAGTGTAATAAGTATAGTAATTGTCGTTCTGTCGATCATATAAGCATAATATAGCTAATAATATGAGTTAGATTGATAATAATAAGAGTAATGAGTATACTAATTGTAGTTCTATCGATCATATCTGCATAATATGGTTCTTCATATGAGTTAGATTGATAACAGTAAGAGTAATAAGTACAGTAAATGTCGTGCTATCGATCATATCTGCATAATATGGTTAATAATATGAGTTAGATTCATAATAATAAGAGTAATAAGTATAGTAATTGTCGTTCTATCGATCACATAAGCATAATATGGCTAATAATATGAGTTATATTGATAACAATGAGAGTAATAAGTATAGTAATGGTCGTTCTATCGATCATATGAGCATAATATGGTTAATAATATGAGTTAGATTGATAATAGTAAGTGTAATGAGTATAGTAATTGTCGTTCTGTCGATCATATAAGCATAATATGGCTAATAATATGAGTTGGGCCGATAATAATAAGAGTAATGAGTATAGTAATTGTCGTTCTATCGATCATATTTGCATAATATGGTTAATAATATGAGTTAGATTGATAACAGTGAGTGTAATAAGTATAGTAATAGTCGTTCTGTCGATCATATAAGCATAATATGGCCAATAATATGAGTTAGATTGATAACAATAAGGGAAATGAATATAGTAATTGTCGTTCTATCGATCATATAAGCTTAATATGGCTAATAATATGAGTTAGATTGATAATAATAAGAGTAATGAGTATACTAATTGTAGTTCTATCGATCATATCTGCATAATATGGTTAATAATATGAGTTAGATTGATAATAATAAGAGTAATAAGTATAGTAAATGTCATGCTATCGATCATATCTGCATAATATGGTTAATAATATGAGTTAGATTGATAATAATAAGAGTAATAAGTGTAGTAATTGTCATGCTATCGATCATATCCGCATAATATGGTTAATAATATGAGTTAGATTGATAATAGTGAGTGTAATAGGTATAGTAATTGTCGTTCTATCGATCATATTAGTATAATATGGTTAATAATATGAGTTAGATTGATAATAATAAGAGAAGTGAGTATAGTCATTGTCGTTCGATCGATCATATAAGCATAATATGGCTAATGATATGAGTTAGATTGATAATAATAAGAGTAATGAGTATACTAATTGTAGTTCTATCGATCATATCTGCATAATATGGTTAATAATATGAGTTAGATTGATAACAGTGAGCGTAATAAGTATAGTAATTGTCGTTCTGTCGATCACATAAGCATAATATGGCTAATAATCTGAGTTAGATTGATAATAATAAGAGTAATAAGTGTAGTAAATGGCGTGCTATCGATCATATCTGCATAATATGGTTAATAATATGAGTTAGATTCATAATAATAAGAGTAATAAGTATAGTAATTGTCCTTCTATCGATCACATAAGCATAATATGGCTAATAATATGAGTTAGATTGATAATAATGAGAGTAAGAAGTATAGTAATTGTCGTTCTATCGATCATATAAGCATAATATGGCTAATAATATGAGTTAGGCTGATAATAATGAGAGTAATAAGTATAGTAATTGTCGTTCTGTCGATCATATAAGCATAATATGGCTAATAATATGAATTAGATTGATAATAATAAGAGAAATGAATATAGTAATTGTCGTTCTATCGATCATATAAGCATAATATGGCTAATAATATGAGTTAGATTGATAATAATAAGAGTAAGGAGTATACTAATTGTAGTTCTATCGATCATATCTGCATAATATGGTTAATAATATGAGTTACATTGATAACAGTGAGTGTAATAAGTATAGTAATTGTCGTTCTATCGATCCTATAAGCATAATATGGCTAATAATATGAGTTAGATTGATAATAATAAGAGAAATGAATATACTAATTGTCGTTCTATCGATCATATAAGCATAATATGACTAATAATATGAGTTAGATTGATAATAATAAGAGTAAGGAGTATACTAATTGTAGTTCTATCGATCATATCTGCATAATATTGTTAATAATATGAGTTAGATTGATAACAATAAGAGTAATAAGTACAGTAAATGTCGTGCTATCCATCATATCTGCATAATATGGTTAATAATATGAGTTAGATTGATAACAGTGAGCGTAATAAGTATAGTAATTGTCGTTCTGTCGATCACATAAGCATAATATGGCTAATAATCTGAGTTAGATTGATAATAATAAGAGTACTAAGTGTAGTAAATGGCGTGCTATCGGTCATATCCGCATAATATGGTTAAATATATGAGTTAGATTCATAATAATAAGAGTAATAAGTATAGTAATTGTCCTTCTATCGATCACATAAGCATAATATGGCTAATGATATGAGTTAGATTGATAATAATAAGAGTAATAGGTATAGTAATTATCGTTCTACCGATCATATAAGCATAATATGGCTAATAATATGAGTTAGATTGATAATAATAAGAGTAATAAGTATAGTAATTGTCGTCCTATCGATCATATAAGCATAATGTGGCTAACAATATGAGTTAGATTGATAATAATAAGAGTAATGAGTATAGTAATTGTCGTTCTATCGATCATATAAGCATAATATGGCTAATAATATGAGTTAGATTGATAATAATAAGAGTAATGAGTATACTAATTGTAGTTCTATCGATCATATCTGCATAATATGGTTAATAATATGAGTTAGATTGATAATAGTAAGTGTAATGAGTATAGTAATTGTCGTTCTGTCGATCATATAAGCATAATATGGCTAATAATATGAGTTGGGCCGATAATAATAAGAGTAATGAGTATAGTAATTGTCGTTCTATCGATCATATTTGCATAATATGGTTAATAATATGAGTTAGATTGATAACAGTGAGTGTAATAAGTATAGTAATTGTCGTTCTGTCGATCATATAAGCATAATATGGCTAATAATATGAGTTAGATTGATAATAATAAGGGAAATGAATATAGTAATTGTCGTTCTATCGATCATATAAGCTTAATATGGCTAATAATATGAGTTAGATTGATAATAATAAGAGTAAGGAGTATACTAATTGTAGTTCTATCGATCATATCTGCATATTATGGTTAATAATATGAGTTAGATTGATAACAGTTAGTGTAATAAGTATAGTAATTGTCGTTCTATCGATCATATAAGCATAATATGGCTAATAATATGAGTTAGATTGATAATAATAAGGGAAATGAATATAGTAATTGTCGTTCTATCGATCATATAAGCTTAATATGGCTAATAATATGAGTTAGATTGATAATAATAAGAGTAATGAGTATACTAATTGTAGTTCTATCGATCATATCTGCATAATATGGTTAATAATATGAGTTGGATTGATAATAATAAGAGTAATAAGTATAGTAAATGTCGTGCTATCGATCATATCTGCATAATATGGTTAATAATATGAGTTAGATTGATAATAATAAGAGTAGTAAGTGTAGTAAATGTCGTGCTATCGATCATATCTGCATAATATGGCTAATAATATGAGTTAGATTGATAATAATAAGAGTAATAAGTGTAGTAATTGTCATGCTATCGATCATATCCGCATAATATGGTTAATAATATGAGTTAGATTGATAATAGTGAGTGTAATAGGTATAGTAATTGTCGTTCTATCGATCATATTAGTATAATATGGTTAATAATATGAGTTAGATTGATAATAATAAGAGAAGTGAGTATAGTCATTGTCGTTCGATCGATCATATAAGCATAATATGGCTAATGATATGAGTTAGATTGATAATAATAAGAGTAATGAGTATACTAATTGTAGTTCTATCGATCATATCTGCATAACATGGTTAATAATATGAGTTAGATTGATAACAGTGAGCGTAATAAGTATAGTAATTGTCGTTCTGTCGATCACATAAGCATAATATGGCTAATAATCTGAGTTAGATTGATAATAATAAGAGTAATAAGTGTAGTAAATGGCGTGCTATCGATCATATCTGCATAATATGGTTAATAATATGAGTTAGATTCATAATAATAAGAGTAATAAGTATAGTAATTGTCCTTCTATCGATCACATAAGCATAATATGGCTAATAATATGAGTTAGATTGATAATAATGAGAGTAATAAGTACAGTAATTGTCGTTCTATCGATCATATGAGCATAATATGGCTAATGATATGAGTTAGATTGATAATAATAAGAGTAATAGGTATAGTAATTATCGTTCTACCGATCATATAAGCATAATATGGCTAATAATATGAGTTAGATTGATAATAATAAGAGTAATATGTATAGTAATTGTCGTTCTATCGATCATATAAGCATAATATGGCTAATAATATGAGTTAGATTGATAATAATAAGAGTAATGAGTATACTAATTGTAGTTCTATCGATCATATCTGCATAATATGGTTAATAATATGAGTTAGATTGATAACAATAAGAGTAATAAGTATAGTAAATGTCGTGCTATCGATCATATCTGCATAATATGGTTAATAATATGAGTTAGATTCATAATAATAAGAGTAATAGGTATAGTAATTATCGTTCTACCGATCATATAAGCATAATATGGCTAATAATATGAGTTAGATTGATAATAATAAGAGTAATAAGTATAGTAATTGTCGTCCTATCGATCATATAAGCATAATATGGCTAACAATATGAGTTAGATTGATAATAATAAGAGTAATGAGTATACTAATTGTAGTTCTATCGATCATATCTGCATAATATGGTTAATAATATGAGTTAGATTGATAACAATAAGAGTAATAAGTATAGTAAATGTCGTGCTATCGATCATATCTGCATAATATGGTTAATAATATGAGTTAGATTCATAATAATAAGAGTAATAAGTATAGTAATTGTCGTTCTATCGATCACATAAGCATAATATGGCTAATAATATGAGTTAGATTGATAACAATGAGAGTAATAAGTATAGTAATGGTCGTTCTATCGATCATATGAGCATAATATGGTTAATAATATGAGTTAGATTGATAATAGTAAGTGTAATAAGTATAGTAATTGTCGTTCTGTCGATCATATAAGCATAATATGGCTAATAATATGAGTTAGATTGATAATAATAAGGGAAATGAATATACTAATTGTCGTTCTATCGATCACATAAGCATAATATGGCTAATAATATGAGTTAGATTGATAACAATGAGAGTAATAAGTATAGTAATGGTCGTTCTATCGATCATATGAGCATAATATGGTTAATAATATGAGTTAGATTGATAACAGTGAGTGTAATAAGTATAGTAATTGTCGTTCTATCGATCCTATAAGCATAATATGGCTAATAATATGAGTTAGATTGATAATAATAAGAGAAATGAATATACTAATTGTCGTTCTATCGATCATATAAGCATAATATCACTAATAATATGAGTTAGATTGATAATAATAAGAGTAAGGAGTATACTAATTGTAGTTCTATCGATCATATCTGCATAATATTGTTAATAATATGAGTTAAATTGATAACAATAAGAGTAATAAGTACAGTAAATGTCGTGCTATCCATCATATCTGCATAATATGGTTAATAATATGAGTTAGATTGATAATAGTGAGTGTAATAAGTATAGTAGTTGTCGTTATATCGATCATATCTGCATAATATGGTTAATAATATGAGTTAGATTGATAAGAGTGAGTGTAATAAGTATAGTAATTGTCGTTCTATCGATCATATCTGCATAATATTGTTAATAATATGAGTTAGATTGATAACAATAAGAGTAATAAGTACAGTAAATGTCGTGCTATCCATCATATCTGCATAATATGGTTAATAATATGAGTTAGATTGATAACAGTGAGCGTAATAAGTATAGTAATTGTCGTTCTGTCGATCACATAAGCATAATATGGCTAATAATCTGAGTTAGATTGATAATAATAAGAGTAATAAGTGTAGTAAATGGCGTGCTATCGGTCATATCCGCATAATATGGTTAAATATATGAGTTAGATTCATAATAATAAGAGTAATAAGTATAGTAATTGTCCTTCTATCGATCACATAAGCATAATATGGCTAATGATATGAGTTAGATTGATAATAATAAGAGTAATAGGTATAGTAATTATCGTTCTACCGATCATATAAGCATAATATGGCTAATAATATGAGTTAGATTGATAATAATAAGAGTAATAAGTATAGTAATTGTCGTCCTATCGATCATATAAGCATATTATGGCTAACAATATGAGTTAGATTGATAATAATAAGAGTAATGAGTATAGTAATTGTCGTTCTATCGATCATATAAGCATAATATGGCTAATAATATGAGTTAGATTGATAATAATAAGAGTAATGAGTATACTAATTGTAGTTCTATCGATCATATCTGCATAATATGGTTAATAATATGAGGTAGATTGATAACAATAAGAGTAATAGGTATAGTAATTATCGTTCTACCGA
Source organism: Megachile rotundata (assembly GCF_050947335.1). Lineage (NCBI taxonomy): Eukaryota > Metazoa > Arthropoda > Insecta > Hymenoptera > Megachilidae > Megachile > Megachile rotundata. The sequence continues at coordinate 178,042 of NW_027473666.1, forward strand.
TCATATAAGCATAATATGGCTAATAATATGAGTTAGATTGATAATAATAAGAGTAGTAAGTGTAGTAAATGTCGTGCTATCGATCATATCTGCATAATATTGTTAATAATATGAGTTAGATTGATAATAATAAGAGTAATAAGTGTAGTAATTGTCATGCTATCGATCATATCCGCATAATATGGTTAATAATATGAGTTAGATTGATAATAGTGAGTGTAATAGGTATAGTAATTGTCGTTCTATCGATCATATTGGTATAATATGGTTAATAATATGAGTTAGATTGATAATAATAAGAGAAGTGAGTATAGTCATTGTCGTTCGATCGATCATATAAGCATAATATGGCTAATGATATGAGTTAGATTGATAATAATAAGAGTAATGAGTATACTAATTGTAGTTCTATCGATCATATCTGCATAATATGGTTAATAATATGAGTTAGATTGATAACAGTGAGCGTAATAAGTATAGTAATTGTCGTTCTGTCGATCACATAAGCATAATATGGCTAATAATCTGAGTTAGATTGATAATAATAAGAGTAATAAGTGTAGTAAATGGCGTGCTATCGATCATATCTGCATAATATGGTTAATAATATGAGTTAGATTCATAATAATAAGAGTAATAAGTATAGTAATTGTCCTTCTATCGATCACATAAGCATAATATGGCTAATAATATGAGTTAGATTGATAATAATGAGAGTAATAAGTACAGTAATTGTCGTTCTATCGATCATATAAGCATAATATGGCTAATAATATGAGTTAGATTGATAATAATAAGAGAAATGAGTATAGTAATTGTCTTTCTATCGATCATATCTGCATAATATGGTTAATAATATGAGTTAGATTGATAATAGTGAGTGTAATAAGTATAGTAATTGTCGTTCTATCGATCATATTAGCATAATATGGCTTATAATATGAGTTAGGCTGATAATAATAAGAGTAATGAGTATAGTAATTGTCGTTCTATCGATCATATTTGCATAATGTGGTTAATAATATGAGTTAGATTGATAACAGTGAGTGTAATAAGTATAGTAATTGTCTTTCTATCGATCATATAAGCATAATACGGCTAATAATATGAGTTAGATTGATAATAATAAGAGAAATGAATATAGTAATTGTCGTTCCATCGATCATATAAGCATAATATGGCTAATAATATGAGTTAGATTGATAATAATAAGAGTAAGGAGTATACTAATTGTAGTTCTATCGATCATGTCTGCATAATATGGTTAATAATATGAGTTAGATTGATAACAATAAGAGTAATAAGTATAGTAAATGTCGTGCTATCGATCATATCTGCATAATATGGTTAATAATATGAGTTAGATTGATAATAGTGAGTGTAATAAGTATAGTAATTGTCGTTCTATCGATCATCTTAGCATAATATGGCTAATAATATGAGTTAGATTGATAATAATAAGAGAAGTGAGTATAGTCATTGTCGTTCAATCGACCATATAAGCATAATATGGCTAATAATATGAGTAAGATTGATAATAATAAGAGAAGTGAGTATAGTCATTGTCGTTCTATCGATCATATAAGCATAATATGGCTACTAATATGAGTAAGATTGATAATAATAAGAGAAGTGAGTATAGTCATTGTCGTTCGATCAATCATATAAGCATAATATGGCTAATGATATGAGTTAGATTGATAATAATAAGAGTAATGAGTATACTAATTGTAGTTCTATCGATCATATCTGCATAATATGGTTAATAATATGAGTTAGATTGATAACAGTAAGAGTAATAAGTACAGTAAATGTCGTGCTATCGATCATATCTGCATAATATGGTTAATAATATGAGTTAGATTCATAATAATAAGAGTAATAAGTATAGTAGTTGTCGTTCTATCGATCATATGTGCATAATATGGTTAATAATATGAGTTAGATTGATAACAGTGAGCGTAATAAGTATAGTAATTGTCGTTCTGTCGATCACATAAGCATAATATGGCTAATAATCTGAGTTAGATTGATAATAATAAGAGTAATAAGTGTAGTAAATGGCGTGCTATCGATCATATCCGCATAATATGGTTAAATATATGAGTTAGATTCATAATAATAAGAGTAATAAGTATAGTAATTGTCCTTCTATCGATCACATAAGCATAATATGGCTAATGATATGAGTTAGATTGATAATAATAAGAGTAATAGGTATAGTAATTATTGTTCTACCGATCATATAAGCATAATATGGCTAATAATATGAGTTAGATTGATAATAATAAGAGTAATAAGTATAGTAATTGTCGTTCTATCGATCATATAAGCATAATATGGCTAATAATATGAGTTAGATTGATAATAATAAGAGTAATGAGTATACTAATTGTAGTTCTATCGATCATATCTGCATAATATGGTTAATAATATGAGTTAGATTGATAACAATAAGAGTAATAAGTATAGTAAATGTCGTGCTATCGATCATATCTGCATAATATGGTTAATAATATGAGTTAGATTCATAATAATAAGAGTAATAAATATAGTAATTGTCGTTCTATCGATGACATAAGCATAATATGGCTAATAATATGAGTTAGATTGATAACAATGAGAGTAATAAGTATAGTAATGGTCGTTCTATCGATCATATGAGCATAATATGGTTAATAATATGAGTTAGATTGATAATAGTAAGTGTAATGAGTATAGTAATTGTCGTTCTGTCGATCATATAAGCATAATATGGCTAATAATATGAGTTGGGCCGATAATAATAAGAGTAATGAGTATAGTAATTGTCGTTCTATCGATCATATTTGCATAATATGGTTAATAATATGAGTTAGATTGATAACAGTGAGTGTAATAAGTATAGTAATTGTCGTTCTGTCGATCATATAAGCATAATATAGCTAATAATATGAGTTAGATTGATAATAATAAGAGTAATGAGTATACTAATTGTAGTTCTATCGATCATATCTGCATAATATGGTTCTTCATATGAGTTAGATTGATAACAGTAAGAGTAATAAGTACAGTAAATGTCGTGCTATCGATCATATCTGCATAATATGGTTAATAATATGAGTTAGATTCATAATAATAAGAGTAATAAGTATAGTAATTGTCGTTCTATCGATCACATAAGCATAATATGGCTAATAATATGAGTTATATTGATAACAATGAGAGTAATAAGTATAGTAATGGTCGTTCTATCGATCATATGAGCATAATATGGTTAATAATATGAGTTAGATTGATAATAGTAAGTGTAATGAGTATAGTAATTGTCGTTCTGTCGATCATATAAGCATAATATGGCTAATAATATGAGTTGGGCCGATAATAATAAGAGTAATGAGTATAGTAATTGTCGTTCTATCGATCATATTTGCATAATATGGTTAATAATATGAGTTAGATTGATAACAGTGAGTGTAATAAGTATAGTAATAGTCGTTCTGTCGATCATATAAGCATAATATGGCCAATAATATGAGTTAGATTGATAACAATAAGGGAAATGAATATAGTAATTGTCGTTCTATCGATCATATAAGCTTAATATGGCTAATAATATGAGTTAGATTGATAATAATAAGAGTAATGAGTATACTAATTGTAGTTCTATCGATCATATCTGCATAATATGGTTAATAATATGAGTTAGATTGATAATAATAAGAGTAATAAGTATAGTAAATGTCATGCTATCGATCATATCTGCATAATATGGTTAATAATATGAGTTAGATTGATAATAATAAGAGTAATAAGTGTAGTAATTGTCATGCTATCGATCATATCCGCATAATATGGTTAATAATATGAGTTAGATTGATAATAGTGAGTGTAATAGGTATAGTAATTGTCGTTCTATCGATCATATTAGTATAATATGGTTAATAATATGAGTTAGATTGATAATAATAAGAGA